>NC_092862.1:74142401-74152132 GCF_032062135.1 Pyxicephalus adspersus | reverse complement strand
ATTATTATCCTCTGTATTAATGGGGTATATGTGATATCTGTTATCAGAGATCACTTTGGGAAATCCCCACTGTCAGTATATCAGCTACATACAAAAATATATATTGGCTCTGCCCTTTCAGTTATCTTTGCTGATCTGCACCCTCTCTCTCGTTACATCTAGCATAGGTTAGACATCCGATGGCCCATAGGTAGCAGAGGTCCTGTTGCTTTGGCAGATTAGTGTGATTGCTAGGGTCTAAGTTGTATTGCAGATAGATTGTTCCTGAACTCCAGAGACTTTGCCTGCATCCCTGCAATCCAGGATCACAGCATACACAGCCCAATTGTCAGTTGGAGGATCTCCTTGCTGCAGGATCATCTCATCAGGACATCTTTGCTACAATCAACTCCAGAGGCCTCTGCAACTTATCCTGAAACTGATCATTAGTGGAGGTATTTGTGGGTATAGACTGTATATATACCCGGGTATATCTGTGCACAATTCTCCTCAGGACTCTGCTATGTGTACTTATTGATGTTTATTGGTTGTAAATATTGTTATTACTGTTTAAAGGTATAAAGCTTACAACTACTCCAACCTGTGTGTTCATTTAGATGTAATGGTTAATGTTGTATGCTGGTTGTAGTGGTTCCTCGGTTGCTGTTTTATTTTAATATTATTTCTGGTTAATGTCCCAGGAAGGGAGCCCCTCTGCTAACAGAGACCCTGTCCTGGGTGGAAGCACTGACAACTTTATTAGTATCCTCACTCTTCTACATAGCGAAGGCCCAGGATCCTCTCTGTTATCCACAGGTTAGCCTGGTTTGTGAGGGTCATTTACATGACCCCCCCATAACAGGGCTACCCTGCAATAGGGAAACAGCAGATTTCTTCAGATTTTGAGAGCAAGAAATACATTGCTACATTTTTCAATGGAACCAAAAACTGCATAACTCACCTGTCCCCATTCCCACACAGGGCACTGCCAACTTCTTCTACTCTCACTTCCTCCTTCTGATCATATGAGATCCTGATTGGCCAGACCAGGATAAATGCACTCCCAAGCGCCTGAGTTACGTCATCCTGGCACACCCAAAGAAAGCAGGGGTATCCGAGCAACCAATGCAGACGCGTGCAGCTCAGCTTTTTTTCCAAAAACTTGGAGTGATCAGGCAGGTAGGAGGAAAGAATATGTTCATATCACTGTGTGTATATATATATATATATATATATATATATATATATATATATACTGTATATATAAAGTTTCCAGATATAAAGTAGAAAACTGTGTTTAAAAGGGGTGAAAATGTTTGCATGTTTGGATTTCATAAGCTTGATACCTAGATAATTATAAGAGATGAACACAAAAAAGTAGGCAAACATAAAGTGTACCACATACTGGGAAATCTATTGTTTATTGTCAAAGATGTGGAATTGAAATGATTATCGCAAAAGTTATTTTAATTAAACTAGTTATTGGAAGGACCAACGCCTGGCCAGTTTTAAATAAATGTGGCTTGATGGCTAGAATAAAGCTTTTCATGAAGAAACCAGGCTGGGGGTTATGCCTGTCAAGGAGAAACTCTTGTAAATATAACCTATATGTGTTACTTACTGTGATTGCACTATGAAGTTCTAACACCCAGGAGAAAAATTCTTGCCAAAAGGCCTATCAACATGAATAGATTTAAAGCAACAATCCAATGGTATACCATACAATGTTTTGTGAAACTGAGATAAAATGTCTGTGAAAAAGATATAGTCTGCTATAGCATGGTGAAATGGTTTGAGTTTTTAGTTTAAAGCAGAATCCGATCACAGAAATCTCATATACGCTTTAGCATGTCAATATCAACTCCAAAGTAATTTTCAGTATTTATAAATATTATGCAGCAACCACTAAAGTGCATGTAGAAAGGAAGCTGCTATTGCAGATTTCAGATCAGTAGCACTGAGACATAACAAAAGATTTAATGAATAAAGGGTGATAATAGGTAACTTACTTACAAACATGTGAACAGGGATTAACTGGACACTGACCCCCTCTATTTGTCATTTCAGTTGTATGCCTTGTCAAAGCAATATTACTAACAAAATATTTTGGTTTTCCTATTACTTTCTAGCTTGATGAAATTGCTCTCTTGGAGAAGAGTTTTTTGCCTATACCTGAATGACTGAATCTTAGTTTTGAGCCACCTCAATTAGAAAGAGGTTTTAGGGCTCTGGTTAAATTTACAAATAAATAATTATGTATTTATACATTCAAGATTCATACATAATTACAGTTTACAATCAATAGTGATATTCAATCCCTTGTCCTTTTAACATTCACAGCGGTGGGATGAGTAAACTATACAAATATGAAACTGCCACTTTCAAGTGATTAGCGATCAAAACGTTGTACCGAATAAGTCGCAAATAACCCAACGCGTTTCGCTGAATAGGCTTCTTCAGGGGTACATTTGTGGCAGTTGTATTCTAAATGTAAAGGTACTATGTGAACAAACAAGTACAAGCACATGAAGGTCCTGGAGTGGCCTAACCAGTCTCGAGACTGGTTGATAGGAGTTCAAATACTTATTTCACTCATTACAATGCACATCAAACTATAAATTTTGAGCACTGGGTTTTGAGTGTTTTTTTATTGTTAATCTGCCACTCACACCTTCAGTAAACCCACCATTAAAATTATATGCAGTGAAGGTGAAAGACAAACAACCCCCAAAGCATAATGGGTCCACCTTCATGTTTGATGGTGTTCTTGGCGTCATAGGCAGAATTCCTCCTGCTCCAAACAAGGCGAGTTGATGCCAAAGAGCTCAATTTTGGTCTTATCTGACCACAACACCCCGTGTAGTTCTGGGCTGCTTCGTCACCGTTTCATGATCATTGCAACTCCACGAGGGGAGATCTTGCATGGAGCCCTAGACCGAGGGAGATTGACAGTTATTTTGTGTTTCTTCCATTTGCAAATTATCGCGCCAACTGTTGTCCCCTTCTCATCAAGCTGCTTGGCGATAGTCGTGTAGCCCAGTCCAGCCTTGTGTAGCTCTACAATCTTGTCCCTGACATTCTTAGATAGCTCTTTGGTCTTGGCCATGGTGGCTAGTTTGGAATCTGATTGATTGATTGCTTCTGTGGACAGGTGTCTTTTATACAGGTACTGTAACAAGCTTGGATTAGAAGTACTCCCTTACAGAGGGTGCTCCTAATCTCAGCTTGTTACCTGCAAACAGTGAAGGCCTGGGAGCCTGAAATCTTGCTGGTTGATAGGGGATCAGATACTTCTTTCACTCATCATAATGCACATCAAGCTCTGACTTTTGAGCACTGGGTTTTTGAGGGATTTTTTGTTGTTATTCTGTCTCTCACACCTACAATAAAGCTACCATTACAATTATAGACTGGTCATTTCTTTGTCAGAGGGCAAACAGACAAAATCAGAAGGGGATCAAATACTTCTTTCCCTCACTGTACACCTAAAATATACACCTATTGTGAGCTTCTGTGGCACTGGTTCCAACCCTCCTATTTCTAGGTGGGCGGACCAGGTCTGCTTCTGGTTTCAGGTCTCACAATAGGAACAAGATCTACCCTCCCAGCCCAAAGTAGATTTCATGCATCACCCAGTTGCTCACAAGATTGAAGCAAGCAATGCAGCTGGCTAGGTAAGTTTATGTACCTGATGGCACATTCAAGATAGGGATTGCCATATACATTTCTTAAATCCTGGTGAGTGGGTAATACACTACTCTATCTTACTTTATATGAACAATTATCCTTTAAATTCCATTAGCTTAAAATCCTGAAAGCAAGGCAGACTAAGGTTGTATACACTGTATTAATCTTTCTCTGATTCCTGATCTTTATTTTTGAGTGAAAAAAGTTTTTCTCTAAATGTATTATTAACATGTAATTAAAGTTATACATTCTGTAAAACAGAAGTTCCAAAGATAATAGATTTGAGTCTGGTGAACTGAAAAGATTGACTGTGAGTTATGAATTTAAACAAAAGGTCTGGCTAGGCAGGGAAAACAATTTAATTTGTTTGGTTCAGCTAACAATATTTTTTGACACTCAGTAAATGGGAAAAATGTGCTTTTGTACATGAAAATGATAGAATGCGTGGGAGCAGAATATACAGTCCATTCAAAACTGAGTGTAGTTTATAGTGTATATATATATATCAACAGAAAGATCACGAAAATGAATTACTAAATAATTACATGAGAAAACAGTCACATGTGTATGCAAAATCCAACCCATGAACAAACTTTTTGCATGATAGATTGTTTTTATAAACACGAATGTTAGAAATTAGTAACTGTATTTGTAGAGGAGGAAGAGAGAACAAACAAGCCTCAGTTTATCCCAGGGAAGAAAACAGACAATCTGTGAAAAATTCTCCAAAGAAGGCTGATAGCAAGGCTAGCAAGTGTTTACAATAGTATGATCATTTGCCATTCTGGCTGTAAACATGATGGACAACTGTTTTTTCATTTCTGTATGCACCTTTAAATTTTTATTATAAATTAAGTATTGTGCAAAAATATTGTATTTTTTTTGAGGTTTTTAAAGTTAGTGCCATTTGGACATTGCAGCCTGCAGTTTCAATTGGACACTGCAATTGATTTATAAAGCCCATCTGTAGCCTGGCAGGAAATGAATGGATTTTAAAACTTTGTACTTGGTACTTGGTTTCTGATTGTCAGGATCAGATGATAGTTTTTGTAAGTCAGTTAAATAATATAGGAACAGACATTGTTAGATGTTTGTCAATTATGTGGGTGGCAATGGTTACAGTAGGGAGGAAAAGTATTTGCCTAATGCCCCAAAATGTTTATTTGCATAATTCATAGATATCAATTATTTGCTGAATTCAGATTTGAGGAACGCATGCAGTTCCAATTGCACACAGAAAGGATCATTTAAGCTGTAGCTGTGCAGAGCTTTCGTCTGTCCACCAAAAGTCAGATATTTACTGTGACTGAAGGCCATCACCCCAATTAATTGAGAATAAATATGAAAAATGACAGGCTGCTATATCATCACATATTTAGATAAAGGGCACCAGCTCCTAATATTCCCTCATTTACATACCTGGCATAAGTTTGGCTCTGTAAGAATAACTAAATAAATTATTAATATCTGTAGGAGACTACCATGCTTTTTTCCTCTCAAAAAAAGTAAAACGCACTTGTGCTTCTGGATTTCTAATTTTATAACTAGCACATAAAATGTTTTGAGTGCAATATCTGCACAATAAAATCAAGTGTGCCCATCTTTTGCACATTGAAAGTGTAAAGCAATGTGAACAATAGCGATATAAATCACTTTAACAACTAATCTTATTCAGATAATTTGTAATATTATTTTTAGTGTTTTTGATTCCCCTGCATAGTATTTAATGTTTTCAACAAACATATTTTCACTGCTGGTACAAATCATTGGCCTATATTCAACCTTGACAAATTTTGAGCTCTGCTCAAACACACAGAAGGCATTTTGCACTGGTAAAGCAAGGCCATAACTTTTTTGTGCCTGAGCAGCATAATAATTACCCAATGTCTCTAACCTAGAAAACTAACATATTTCTGTGCCAGCCAAAGATAGACCATGAGCCCCCTGATCCCAACCAAAAAAGGCTGGTGAGGCAGAAAACTGGTAATAAAGCTGTGATGATCTTGAAACAGGAAAGGGGGCGTTCTAGATAGATGATTGAGCTACAAGTGATATTTAATTTATTAGGTTGCTATAGGAGGAGAAAAAGAGGCTTAATTTTTTGCCAGCTTTATGTGGGCAATAACTGCTAGAGGTAAAAGTCATAGCTCTAGCAGTTAGGGCTTCTTTTCCTTATGGATCTACATAAGTTTGATTCTACATTTGTTATATCTGGATAAAATAGCAACAACTTTCTTCAGTAGATAGTATATTAAACTTGTCTTCAATACTGCATAAATTACAAACACATATGTTCATCATCTTGAAAATACTGCTCCCGGTTGACCTATTTCATGTATTTATTACCATTTCTTCCCAACAGCCCTTTTACTTTTCAGTTTAGGTGCACTGTGTTTTAGATTACTTACAGCCAGATATGTATTATGTGTTTTTCATGCATAGCTTTTCTTTATTGAAGAATGTATGTTTTGCAGGAAACCACACAAAAGATCAAGCTAAGTTAATTGCACTCTACCTACATTATCCCAAACGTAGTTTTGGTAAATAGCGCTAAATGCGATTAATGCTTGTGAGTTTCTCCTCCTCATCAGTTGGATGGGTCAACACAAGTTGTCCCAATAAATTTGCTGCTTGCTTTCTTTTACTAATTTCCCTTATCTATAGCTGCTGTGAGTACAATAGGGGTTTGTGCAAAATAGAAATGTATAAATAGTGCATTTTGTTTTTTTCCCCAGGTACCTGCAGCTTGTCATGTGACTGGAGTTTCTTGAAGAACAGTGCTTTCAATACATATATAGTGCAGGACTGCATTGTCATTTTATGTGTGGCTGAAAAGGTAGTTGGATATAAAGTAGTAATTTATATGTTAATGCAATCATTAATCCTCGTTTTTTTTGCAAAGTGCATGCTTAATTTTCTAAATGAGTAGTGAGCACTAGGGCACACTTGTGATTTTTCCTAAATACGCTAATACTACTTGTAAAATCCCAATTCTGCTAGTAAAGGGATTTAATTACCAACCTGTCCATTTATAAAGTGAATCTGACATTTAGTGAAACATTTCCTAATGGAGACTTTTCCAGGTCCATGTGGTTCTATGGCAGTAATCAATTTTCCACTAGGAAATGTTTCAGTGAATGTCAGACTCACTATTCTAGAAATCGTTCTCTAGGTGTAGCAATTGACTGCTAAACATAGAGAACAAATGGCTTCCCATGGAGAAGGCTACACTGCTAGAATACAGGGTAACCATGTAGCAATCAATCACACAATAATGGAGCACTGTGAAATCATGTGAGTTTCATTTCTACTACATGTCACTAACATGGCCTGTTACAGCACCTCTCATATTTTATGAAGAAAAGCTACTGAACAAAAAAAAAATCTTATTCATGGTATATAAGTGTGGCTACTAAACTTTAAAAAAATATACTTAGATTTCCTCTAACATTCTGTAATTTATTTTCTAATACCAGTACTTGCAACATAATATGTAAGGCAATTGGTTGTAGCTGCAAAATATCCAATAAATATCCTCTTGTACTATATATATTGCATATAGTACAACCACAGACATTATCTGACAGGCTCCTGAAATACACTTTGGCTTATAAAGAAAATTTCAAGCAAAGATAACAGTACATTTAATTCCTATGTGAACCATTTTGGAAATGACCACTAGGTATCATAGTTCCACTGTAATTTTAAAAAGCATACAGAAATAAAGCATTTGTACAGTGGAAGCTCTGCATTGCAGTAAACAACTTATTGCACACCAGGGATCAAATTAGCTAAGGCTGGACTGGTATATTTTGCATTCCAATTTTAGGGCTGGACTAATTAATAGGCTAGCGCAAAGCTTTTATTTTTATATTTCTCAGTGCTAGTGAGAGTACTGTGAAATAAACATACACTGGTATATGATCTAAATGTTGTTATTTTGAAAACAGAAGTGTATTGTTGAACTTAAAAATTAGTATATTCTTCACAAGTTGCAGGAGCAAAAAGAAACAGAAATAATTATGTGCCAGCTTACCTGGGCTGCTTGGGTATTTTCACACAACCTCGTTCTTTAAAAAAAAATACTCACCAATGATTACAATGTTCAGTTTAACATTTGCAGTAGCCAGTGTATTTTTTTAAATGTAACAAGCATCTTAAAAAACAGCTACAACCTCAGGACGAACAGCACCACAGGCCCAGATGGCTTTTCTAATGCGTTTTATAAATCAGAAATGAGTTGGACCCCCACTTGGTGGGCTACTTCAATGCCATAAGGGAGGAGTGTTTACGTGGGGAAGCCAATTTAGCCAATATCACTGTGGTCCCTAAACCAGGTAAGGATCCCGCCTCTGTCTCTAATTACCACCCCATTTCGCTCAATAATTGTGATCTCAAGATCCTCAACAAAATTCTTTCCGTTTGCTTGAACGCTTTCCTCAGTGGTTATATCCATCCAGATCAAGTTGGTTTCATCCCTTTCCGCCAGGCTTTGTATTAAATTAGGCAATCGATTGACTTCTGCTGTATCTGCCAACTGGGACAGAAGTTCAAACAGAGCTGATATGCTTTTATCTATTGACCTTCAAAAAGCATTTGATAGCCACTCTTGGGATTACTTATTCTATATACTGAACAACATGAATTTTGGTGGGGAATTTCCGAGGATCCTGTCCACTTTATACAGTTCTCCTGAAGCAAAGGTCTCTTTAGAATGCTATTTATCTCCTAAATTCCCCATCAAAAAGGTACCAGGCAAGGTTGTCCTCTTTCTCCCCTGCTTTTTGCTTTGGCAATTGAGCCTCTAGCCATAGTCCTGTAAACTTGCCCTGATGTTAGGGACATTCTCTGCGGAGGAGTGGAACATAAATGTCCACTCTTCGCCGACATCTTAATACAAATACCTTAATGTATATTACCTCCCGGTTAATATCCATTCCCAACCTATTAAAAATCCTTTAACAATTCATGGTAATATCGGGTCTAAAAGTAATTCACTCCAAGTCGATGGCCATGAACATAAATCTAGACCAATCCACTGTAACGTTGCTGAAACAGTCTTTTGACTTTGGGTGGCAGAAATCGGCTTTACCATACTTGGGCATTACCGCAAACTATGTTCCTTTTTTCAAACAGATCATTTCGGATCTTTCCAGATGGTCTACCGCCCCTTCTTCCTGGCTAGGTAGAGTGGCAACAGAATAAATGAATCTATTACCGAGGGTGTTGTACTTATTCAGAACACTTCTCATTCCACTCCCACGTAGGTCTCTGGAGCTGCTTCAATCTAAGGTCATGGCGTTCATATGGGGTCATAAGGAAAGTCGTATTAATCATCTTACCATGCTCTCCCCTGAACTACATGGGGGGCTAGGAGTACCTAATCTTAAGCTATACCACAGAGCGGCTCAAATTGCCCAATTATCTCTTACCTCCCTTCTATCTCAGAGACCTCAATGGGTAACTATTGGAGATCCTCCCACAGCAGATATAGACATTTCCTGTTTTATGTGGATACCTAGCTGTCTCAGGCTCAGAATTCCTTGCCCCTCCTTACATTACTCCCTGTCAGTCTGGGATAGAGTGAAACTCCTACTGAAAACTAGCTCAGCCTTTATGCCTCTTGACAGCTTTGGGTAAATCCTGAAATTGTCTGGTTTAGCTGATTTTTCTGTGTAGGGACCTTATTTGGAGGAACATTCTTAGCTTCAACCACTTTATCAAATAGAGAATAGGTCCCAAAAAGAGAATTACCAGTTTCAGAGGCTTTCTGTTACACCCAACTCAGTTCCTTTATCTGTTCTAAAATTTCCCACTGCTCCCTTCCTTACTGCAAAACACCTGTAAATCTTTGGGAGACTCAGTGGACCAGATTTCAATTTTGCACTCCGCACTCTCGACCCCGGGACCTACCGTGTTTCCTCGATGATAAGGCATCCCGATCAAATAAGCCACCCCCCCGTTTTTTGCTCAAAACATTAAAATAAAACACCCCCCCCACAAATAAGACACCCACCGATACCTGCCACTGTGTGCCTCTGTGTGACTCCTCGATGCTGGCTGCA
>NC_092862.1:74047186-74141955 GCF_032062135.1 Pyxicephalus adspersus | reverse complement strand
GAGTGATCAGAAGGGGACAATGAATGGCACATGAGTGATCATGAGTGATTTTCAACAATAACTGTGTACTGTAGTCTTCTTCATGGAAAAATAAGACATCACCCTGAAAATAAGACCTAGGGCATATTTTGGCATTTTAAAAAATATAAGACAGTGCCTTATCATCGGGAAACAGGGTAGTCCTTTATCCGTTCTACAATTTCCTACTGCTCTCTTCCTTACTGCAAAACACCTGTAAATCTTTGGGAGACTCAGTGGACCAGATTTCAATTTTGTACTCCGCACTCTCGAAAGGCACTTAGATAAAACCTGGGGGTTGAAGGAGTGGAACGAGATTCCTTGTAACATTTCCAAGGTTTCACTTAATGTTGTTTGAAATTAACTATAAGGTTATGTTACATTGGTAATTGGTCCCAACTAAGTTGGCTAAATTCTTCCCTACTTCCTCTCAATTTTGTTTTAGAGGTTGTGGTGGACTAGGTGATATGGGACGAATTACTCTGGCCAGAGCATAAAAGGCTCCTTTATATCGATGACTCCCTTATCGGTTAAACTCAACTGGATCATGGTGAAGGACAAACTTACCTGCATGGTCAAGGACACCCCTCATGTGTTTGAGCTTTCCTGGGACCCTTAGTTCGCTCACAGTTCTTCGTCCCCAATTCCTACTTGAAGTGGAGGACACCTTACATCTCCCCCTACTCCCTCCACTCCCTGCCCTCCCCCTTTGATACCCCCTACTCCTTGAATAGGTAATTTGATTTGCACATCAATGCCTTGTTACAGAGTCTAATTTCTTTGCTTATATTATGTTCTTGTATAGTTGCTTTAATTTTTATACTCTGTATTATTGTATGTTTATTTAAGTGTATTCTTTATGTATACCTGCTACTCTTATTTGTTTTTATTTATTTACTTGTTGTTTATCCAATACTTTTGAAAAAAAATCTATTGAAATAAAAAACAGTTACATAATATTTTATTCCCAATTAATAAACATTCAGGCAAAATTGGGTTTTGGGTCTTTGAAGGCACTAAAAGCAGAATTGATACAGATGCCAGCAGACTGATTCCCTCCGCCGCATCACCTTCCTTAGACGCATTACCACCACTTCAGTGAAAAACTAGTGAATCATCTGCACACCTGATCCTAAAACAGGTCACTACCAGATGACCAGATTGAAGGGAGCACCCTATACTGGCATTATAGGCATATTGTGCCTAGCACATTTTTTTTTAATTTTTTTGTGCTTCTTTATTTCACTTTATATATTTCCATGTTACTGCCAAACAGTACAATTTTATTGCCAAAAGGAGTGAAAAGCTGTGTGGGATGGTTTTTGAAAACAATTGCCAGTCATTGATGTGCCTTAGAATCAACTATCAACTACTCTAGTAGCTGCATCCTCAGTCTAAGGCTGGGTCTATCTACATGGACGTTTTCAAAAACACATGTAAACGTGTTTATATGCGTTTTATGCACTTTTATTAGCGTTTTAAAGCTTGCCTTTAAGACGTTGCAAAATGTCTGTGCCGCATATCCCACATTTTTACCGTGTTTTGCCGCGTTTTTCTTTGTTTACGTTTTAAGCGCTTCTAAATGCAGGAAAACACCCCCACTGAAATCAATAAAATTGTTTATTCCTGTTTTCCCGTGTTTGACGGCGTTTTCCCACGTTAACCACGTGTTTTTTTTTTTTTTAAACGCTGCAAGGACCGTTGTAGATAACGCTCATAAACGTGCCTCAAGGAAATGTCCTGGTGTAGATAAGCCAATTGGAATGCATGTGAATTTCAAACATGGGCTCCAAACAGGTGTAAACGAAGCCTAAATGCTCCAGATTATAAAAAATGTTGTCAATATTGCATACGGTGCACAATACTTTTTACATTTATACTCTCTGTAAAAAAAAAAGACATGTTGTTAGAAAGCCAACACGTGTCTCTCAAACTCCTATTTATTTAGGTGTACCATTATTAGGATGCAAATATAAACTCATTAACAGTGTCACCTAAATTATATGCCTCTTTATTCACTTGGGAATCAAGGCTTAATCTGAAGCACCCTGGCTTTTTAATACTTTAGGTAATAGCTGTATCTAATGCTGAGATGTGGCAGCCCACATTTAATTGCACACATCACCTTGCTTATGGTAAAAGCAGAATAGGAAGAAAGTATTCAAAATTAGACTTGGATGTCTTTCAGTGGTTGTCATAGCAACTGACACATACCCTGTGTTTGTTCTGAAATTACCTATCAAAGCACAGCTGTAAGTGTTGAACTTTTCATGTATTTCTTCTGCACTGCACAGTACAAAAATGTTGTATCACACTACTGTGATTTAAACTCATAAATAATGCAATGTTTCAACTCATCCATTCAAAAACTAAAGTAATTTCTGATCAGTATAATATGGCAGACATCACAAATAATTGGAGGCTTGTATGTGTTTGAAAAAACAATCGAGTGGTTACAGATTAGTAACCTTTATTATTTAAACATCTGCTTTACCCACAATTCAACTGTGATCTGATAGGTGACCACAGGTTTTTATTCATATAGGCTTTTATATTTCAAACTTTCAGGACAGGTAGTTTTTATAATGGCAACAGTAGGCTTTGTTGCACGCTCAGTGTCATATAAATATATATATATATATATATATATATATATATAATAAATACAATTTCTTCTTCTTATTGCTGGGCTTCTCAACAGATCAACATTCTCTGGCCTCCAAAAGCTTTTTGAAACTGTAAAAAAAAAAAACTCCTGTAAGAGCAGCTGCCTTTTCCATTAAGAAAAACAATAGCAAAGGCATAATTGACATTTATTACCTTTATTTTCAGGTATAAACAGAAACATTTCCTAGCAGAGTTATCTTTCACAATGTTTCTTTAATTATATACATCATGTAAAAATCCTTCATTTATGTAACCCTTCTACGATCAATTTCCAAGAAAGTGTTGCAGCAGAAATAATTTGATTCTGCTTTTGGTGGCTTTATAAGATACATTTAATATTGTTTTCATTTATAGACTGCATGTAAGGAGAGAAGGTGAGATTATTAAAAGTTGAACATGTCAAAAGCCACATGTGGAAATACCTGCTGCTGCCCAGTTATAATACTACTAGCACAGAGACTTCACCCCACTTGTAATGGGACCCCACAATTGCCAAAGCTCAACACTCATGTTTTTGCTTCAGTGTTAAATGACAAATAAATTGGTCCACACATATTGATGTGACCCACAGCAGGATAGCCAACTCATTCTTTTCATTATCTGCACATGAATTGTGCAGAGTCTGCTGCTTATTAAATCCAGATAAGTGACTGAATAAAAGTAACTTACTACAGAACTTATAAAGGTTTTTATGTGTCAGCATCTAATTGGATATATTTGTAACCTTGTCTCACAACTGGACCAGTATTATAGTAGAAATGTGGCATTTTCAAGCGAACCTGTAATAGGTTTACAAAAACTACAGCCCTCTACAGATGAACATACTCTATATCTTTCTGTCACTCTATTCAGCTGCTAGAAGCAATATGCCTGATATCTCCAAGGTATATAGAACATGTGACTGGAAAGCAGTGTGGAAGCATAAGGATGATGAGCATGGACAGCTTGGAGAGCTTTGCTGTTTTCCAGTTTTTTTAGGACCACATTTTGTGAAGACACCTTGGCCCAGCAGTGTGACTGTAAAGTATAGTTGTAAATGTTTGCAACAAATCCTCCTTTTAAATCTAAATGTTAGAAACATTTCATAACCAGGTTTTCTGTTTTTATTATTTTGACCCTGAAATGTAAAGTAGTATTTGCACCAAAACTTGCCTAAACTGTGTATGCCAAATGCTGAGTATACCT
Source organism: Pyxicephalus adspersus (assembly GCF_032062135.1). Classification (NCBI taxonomy): domain Eukaryota; kingdom Metazoa; phylum Chordata; class Amphibia; order Anura; family Pyxicephalidae; genus Pyxicephalus; species Pyxicephalus adspersus. The sequence continues at coordinate 74,138,085 of NC_092862.1, read as the reverse complement.
GGTCCAAATGGTCAGAACAGAAACTTTTACATTTTTACCCATTTTTAGTGAGTGAATGCTTGCTGTAGCTTTGTTTTAATTTAATTAATTGCCAAAAATTGAACATATTGCACATATAAACTCAAATATGAATTCTAGCCATGCTACAGCCACAATCTCTTGTTGCTCCACAACTGCTCACCAACATCTTCACCCTGTCTTCCATCAGGTTCTTTACTTTGGGCCATTTTAGTTAACTGTGTAGGGGTGACATAATTTATGTTCTTGCACATGGGTGTTTACTTCATCCCAATATCAAAGACATGCCAAGAATCTAGTGTACATTGATCTATGCATTTGCAACCTGTCAGCAAAGGTTTTTGTTTTGTTTTTGTATTTTCATTTTTCTATAATTAACAAAGTGTTTCCTAAAACTGTAATCGGCTGTTTCTGAGATCTGTCAACCTCCATATCTAGCATTACCAATCATTCAAACCAAAATTTGCTTAGATCAAGGAACTACACCATTCTGACATTTGAACAAAACTAAACCTTGCAATCACCTCTGCCTTTTTTATTGAGTATCAGCCACCTGATTCACTGCCTATTTGTTTTGTTCAGTTGGAGTACTGGGTAAAATGTGTTATTTAATTGAGCTCACTTAAGAACTAACACGGCAAGCTATTTTTATTACCTGGAACCTGAAAGTCAAAATTTTTAAATTTGAACAGCCTGATTACTACAGTGAAAAACTGCTAAGAATAAACACAAAACACTGTTGGGCAAAATATTTTTATATATATATATATATATATATATATATATTTAGCTTGCTGTGGGGGATTGCAGGAGTTCAAAATGGGGCAGCACATGGTCGGTTTCTGAGCAAACAAAGTTCAGGCTGCTGCCTAGGTGCTTTATTATTACACAAGGTGGCAGGTTAACACAATATGGAAAAAAATTACAACAAAACAAATTCTAGTCTGGCTGGGCCTCTAACCACCCTGTCCCTGTCTAATAGTGCAGTAAACATTAATATAGCATTAAAATATTATAGTTTATGCTTAAGTTTTTTCCTCTTGAGCTGCTTCTTCTTGAAGTTTTGGGAAGCCACTGAGCTCCCAGCAGTTTGCTGCTGATCCTCTAAAATAAGGCACCTGTGTACTATAGCACCAGGTGAAGACCCCAGACATAGACCAGGTGGCCAACTAATCCTTGTGTGGCTGCAGGCCCCTAAAACTGAACTGGCTCTTCATAAAAGCCAACTCTCTGGCAAACTAACACACATAATCCTGGAGCCATTTAATAAACATAACACCCCAACAGTACATACACCCCATCCAAGACCTTCCCAGCCAGGCCATGGGACAACCCATCACAATATATATACACTATATATAACTCTAGATTGTACATGGCAGAGGGCTCTACATGAGCCACCCATGGAAAATAGCAATTTGTCTTTAAAACCTCACTTTATATCTTTCACCCTAAGTCACTAGTAATCCAAAAAATGATTCTGAATTTACCCCTGCTGCCATGCGTTCGTACATGTGTTTTATCCCCTTAGTACAATATGTAGCAATATATGAGACAAATTGCTGATACAACCCCATCAAATTGGCAATTGGAAAGAGAAGACAGGCACAGGGGTGTGTATAGGAAAACCTACCAATCACTATAAGAACCGTAAATAAGCCATCAACCAAACTGATGTAACAGAGGTTTAAACTTAGAGGGTTTAAATTGGTTTGCCTACATTTTCTGGTAGCTGCAGTGTAATCAGTGCTTTAAGTAATTAACTAAAACAGTAAAGCTAAATTCCAGGAATGTACAGTTAAAGCAGACCTAAACTCAAAAACAGAAAAAGTCACCAGGTGGTACACTTTCTTTTAATCCTGCAGATCCCTCAATGGCTCTGGTCCTTCCCACGATCCGGTCCCACATCGTCCTAGAATTCCTCTTCATCCCAGGGCAGGGGAAGTGCCGGGCCCGCCATCTCCTGTCCTCTTGTCTTCTTGCTACCTCACCCAATCTGGCACTGTGCAGGTGTGAGATTGGGTAACATAGCCATGTGAAGGGGGAAAAAAAAAGAGAGCCTAAAAAAAAGAGCCTTAAAAAAACAACAACATTTTAACTTTATTTAGAAGGGTTGTGTACTCTTCTATCTAAACTAAAAATGTTGAGTTTAGGTACTCTATAGCTACCGTATATATACCAGTGGTCGTCCACCTTTTGGTTGTCACGGACTACTAATTTCACGGACCCTGCATGCATGGGGAGCCGTGTGTCACCCAAGGGGGAAGACACTTCATGATACCAGATCTCATACGCAGGTCTGAGCCCGTGATGGGAGAGTGATACAGTCCAGAGACACAACCTGCCCACCGCCCCAAACCTGTGATCTGTACAGGGGAGATGGTCTCCGGCTCTGGCCGGTGCACACACTGGCTAGAGCTGCGGATCACCAAAATTTTCCATATGGTTGGCGACCGCTGATATATACTATATAGCTCACGTGCTATGTAGTGTAGGTTTCAGCTCTGTGTGTGGCTGGGCCTCTTGATCCATGTCTTGTGGTATTACAGTGAAAGAAGAAGTAACACAGATGACCTCACCTCTCTGTCACAATAATCCCTCCTGTTTTTGCCAAGTTCTTTGGACTGTAGCACATCTGATTGCTGCATTAGTTTGTGCTTTTGATAGCTGTGGAGTTTACCATTAACAATACTGATGGATAATACTACCCATTTATTAACAGACCAAAAAATCAACAATATTATGTTATATGGGTAACATGATATTTTCTTATTGTGTCATTATTTCTATTCCTCAAATATGTAGGTTCGTCAAGTGCAGCCCCACATTTATTGTACAGCATTGTGTATTATGTAGGAGTTTTACAAATAAATGTTAATAATAATATTTGTAATAATATTGATTTTGTAGTTAGACATTCTATAATCTGCATGGTTTGGCAAACTGAGATCTGATCACAGCACCACAATAATCCTTATAGTTCTACAGAGAATTAAAGTAATAAGCATGTATACATATTTTCTACATGTGCCTGTGTGGTTTTGTTCAGTCCAGTTTAAAAATATAAAGACTTTTTTCCTTCTTTTGGATTGTTGCTAGCATTATTGATTTTGTGGGTTAAGATCAGCAAAACTTTAATCTGTCCTACTTAAGACATTGATTGTTTTTCTTGACAGCTGATCTGCCTCTGTCAGCTGGAGTTTGGATTGATCAGCTGTTAGCACTTAAAACTGACCTCCCTTCCCTTGATTTCCTTTCTCTTCTCCATTTAAACTAAACTAAACTCTAAACTAATTATGTTCCTGCAAGATAAGGTAAAAAAACTACCTATGCATAAACCTCATGGTCAGGATTGGCATGTGTATGGCACCTCTGATTAGGTTTTTGAGTTTCCCAGGATACTAGGAGAATAATAGAGGCATAGCCATATAGTCCTTCAGTAGAACTCAAAAACACATCAGTAGTGTGTCATCTGGGAGATAAAGGAGATTTAGGCACAAGTCTGGGAAAGCCTAAAGCTCAACTCGTCAGCAGTCTAAACTACTAAAAACCTCCAAGTAGCATACTTTGGTACTTTTTAAAAATACCTTGAGTCAGGTAATACCTCTAGTACCGTATTGTCTTTACAAGGACTGCAACAAAAATCCATTCTTAGGAGCCAGGAGGTTCTGGACTCCAAAGTGTCTGCCTGTGTCTGTGGTCAGTAAACAATCCAAGGCCAGGAACAGGTTAGTGCAGAGAAGACAGCGACCATACTCCCTACTGCTCTGACAGCTCAGCTACGGCAATTTCAGGACAAATTTTCTGCTCCGTGAGCATGCTGTAAATTTTAGTGGGCAGGCAACCCGTTTATCTCTCCTGTTTACTGGAATCATGTTCTCCATCTTTCATGTATTAATGCTGAACTATAACCTATAACTTGCCCATACCCAGGACCAATGCGCAGTACAAGTCTGAAAGGCAGAAGAGTAGTAGGACAAGCCAAGGTCAAAAGGAGGCGACGATCAAGAATAGTCAGGTCAGAGCCAGGGTTGGTATACCTGATTGTCAGGACCTGGAAATGCAAGCAGGAACTGGAGCATAGAAGAACTCCTTGTTCAGGCAATATCCTGTTGCCAGTCTGTTCTTTATATATAGCAAGTCACATGACAAATGGAGACCATATGGCCAACAGGTAACAGAACCCACCACCAAAGGGAGTGCTGGAGCAGAGGCAGCTTCTGACAGCATATGGAGTGCATCTAAGGCATATTCTGGTACACTAGATTAAAGGGGCCGCTTTCAGGGAGTCACATGGTTCAGACCAGATAGTCACCAGTTAATAGGATTCCTGAAAAGAGCTGCTACTGGCTGGAGAGGAATGCAAGGTGAGTGACATAGAAGAGGACACAGATCCCTTGGTCCTGCGGCGATCTGTGACAAGTTATTTAAAAAAAACGAATTGGGAAATTAGCTTAGCATAGAGGATAAGCAGTAGGACCATATTTAAGTTTGCCCTAAAACTGAATTTAGTGTTAAGAGAGTAAAGATCATTGTTCTGATTTCAGTAAATGTAAGAATAAGGGGTTCCCTGACAACCATAACGTGCACCATGCCTGCAGGGTTAGATAATCATGTATGGCGTTAAGGTAAGCTGGATGACTGTGCTACCCATAGTCCTTATCTCTGAAACAGCTGACAGATGTAGGAGTTTGAGCTGTGATAGTTAAAAAAATATCTCACGTCTTCCCTGCACTGAAAGGCCTCTACCTTTAATTGGTTACTGGTAGATTGGGTAGAGACTAGCTCCCCAGGACAGAACTTTTGCAGCACCTTTATTAATGTCACATGGGCTAAAATAAGGGATTTTTCAGTACCGGATCAAGGTAATTAAACAAGTCCCAAGGGACATGATACAGGGGAAATGGTAATTTGGTTGCATTGGAGAAATTACCACCCATTTTCAGGTAAATTTTGGTTTATGCAAAATCATTATTTCAAGACCAAATCAAGTTTTCTGTAATTTCTCTATTCCCTGTCAGGAATACTTACTTTTGACTTTGATCAGACAGCCTAAACTATTAAAATCTTTTTCTCCACATAGTTCCCTCTCACATCCAGTCCAATCAAACGTCCATCCTTTACAACAACAGAAGAAATCTGCAGTATTGGCTCACTAACTTTTTAATGTTTCACAGTTGTGTATAGTAAGTTGAAGAATATCCCAAGACTGCTAAATTGAACATAGTAAGTTAATATAAAATGTAAACAATATTTCCTAGAAGAAGAAAAGAGCTGTGCCGATTTCCCAGATCAATTACCCAATTATCTGAGTCCTCTGAGAACAGCATAAAAAATCTACTAATTTACTGCAGAGCTTTTTTTTTATGTATTCCATTGTTTGTGATTGGATGTTTGATACAATCTTTACTTTACTTTTCTTTCTTGACTAATTTTGCCTGTGGAAAAGTTACCTTTGAACAAAAAATGACCAATGACTAAGGCAAGGTAGTCGTTTTGACTTCCTCATTCCATCACTTGATATTAATAAGTATTGCAATAAAGCAACCAAAGTATCCCTCTTCCCTTTTGCAAAACTAGACCCAAGCCTGCCCCCAAGAATAGGGTCACTGTTGTGGGTGATGGCTTCTTCCCATTACAAAAAAAAAAATATATATATATATATATATATATATATATAAATACTTAGTTAAAGGACTGGGTAAATTACATTCAATAAATGTTAAAACAACAGGGTGTGAAGACATCACAGCAAAGCATCATAGACTTTCAGCCACGCTTGAACTAGGCCCCTGGTGCCCAACACAATAATTATTAAGTATTATTAAGTAAGTATAATAGATATTAATAAGTATTAATTTATGCTGTGCTGTTGACAGCTGAACACAGACAAGCAAAACTCACCAATAGTGGCGAAGCTGTTCTCTAATAATTCCATCTTCTTTCCAATTTTGAGCACAATTAGCTACTGATGACAGGGAGTGGTGCAGCTAACTGTGTTTTTCTGTTGGAGTATGTTAGTAGGAAAAATGGATGCCCTGTGTATGGGTTTGGAGAATTACACAGGAGGAGGGCACAGGCATTTGTAACAGATTGGAGGGGGCTAGAGGTATCTGTAACTAGTGTGAGCACTATGACCCAGAGCAGAGGCATCTGTAAATGATTAGTAAAGTATACTGCAGTCATTTTTGGTGGGAGAGGACAGCTTCTAAATGAAGGTGTTGTGTAACACAGAGACTAAGGAAGGGGATAGTGACACAGGGACTAAGGGCTGTTGTGTAAACTGTCATCTGATTAGTTACAGCACTTGTGCTCCAGTGAACCCCCCATGCCAGAGAAGAGCACTGGAATGCAGGAGCAGTAAATAATAAATTGTGTACCATGTGCACCTCATACAGAAAAACCTCCGTTGTCAAACTGGCAAAATAAAAAGCCGTACTAGACCTATTTTGCATAATCCAAAACATTATTGTTTTTATAGCATATTACAGATAAATTAATAGTGCTTGAAATAGTGACATAGCCATTATATTATTGCATGGGATACTGGCATAGTCAAGCAAATAAACATAATTTTCTCCTAATAGTTAGTTGCTTAACCATTGAAAAATCCCAGTAGAGAGAAATGGTCATCATAGGCAATAAACACAGTATTTGTTTTTACATGGTAGAGGCATTTACTGGTTCTTTCTAATTTTACATTTTCACATTGACAGCTATCAGATGCATGTTTGTAGGATTACACTTTGCATAATTAGATATAAAAAGTTTTTACTACAGTGAATTATTTCATAAAGTTTCTTCCAGGACCCTTTTAAAAACTGACTTTATATTGGTATGTACAGTGCAAAAAAAGTGTATGATTTAATGACACCTGTTCTTAGCAGAAAAATGAATAAGGGATGAAAAGATAAATGGACATCCCTCATGTGTCAAAACAGTATTGCACCCAATGCTGTCTGGTTGTCTGCCAAAAGATTGGCTCTGCAAGCAATTCAGGCAAATAGCAAAGGTACAAATTAAGCGGCTCCTATATTTAGGAGAGTATCCATGCTGACGTTACAAAAGTACTACCAGTGGCTTCAATGACTAATCAGGTTTTTTGACATTAGTTAAAAATGACCTTAGCAGCTTGCAGTTTCAGAACACAGTAGGGCATAACTATAAAAAAAAGTGTGCATGATTAAAACTAATCAATTTCTTTTTCTTTGTAAAACATGGGAACGTTTTAGCCAGCATGAGTATTAGTAAGAAGGTCATGGGAGGTCTTGGAAGAATCTTGTCATTGTGGCACTACTTATTTACAAATAATGGACACTCAGTAAATTTAAAAAGTTCTGTCCTAAGACTCAGATAACTGTGATGATTCCAGCTACACGTAGTGATCTACTGTATTAAACCTTGCAGAAAAGTGCCAGAATGCTCCGGCTCAACACTCAATAGCTAAGCTAAAAAAACTACATACTAAACCCAACATGCTAGATTGCTTAATTCAAGAGCAGGGATTCCCTCTCCCATTTTACCAAATGCCATCATAATTATGTTCCTATGAACTGTTTCAGGGAAACAGAATTTAGTAAAAGCCTTTATTGGGGTCTTTAATCACCAGATCTAAATATTTTTTAACGTTCTTAGAAAAAAGGTTCTATGGTATAGAGTGATTACAGTATTGAAAGAAGATATGAAGTGTTTAGAATTAGTGTTGATGTTCGAATTCGGATTGTCCCTATATTCGACCTGAATATGGCTGTTCGAATTCGGATAGACCCGAAAAACACGGGATTCGACAGCAAAAATTCGGGAAAAAAAAAGTTTTTAAAAAAAATAAATCTTAAATTAATTTATTTGTATGTGTTTTTATTTTACCTTGTTCTTTTTTTATTTTTTTACAGGTTATCCGACAATGAATAAATATCTGACAATGAATGAATCATAATGTCATTGTGGGATTCCCGGACCGTGGGAACTTTGCGGTCATGGCTAATTGAAAGCACGTGCCTTCAATTAGCTGTAACCACAAGCAATACCAGGGCAATAGAGGTTGAATGGAGATACGTATGTCCATTCATTACCTCTACTGCTCTGTGATTGGCTGAGAAATAGGAAACCCTGATGACAGCTCAAGCATCAACAGGATTTCTCTTTCCTCAGCCAATCAGGGAGCAGAGCAATCAGCGGATCTTTACTATGCTGACAGCTCTGCTCCCCTGATCGCTCCTAGAGGAGCTGTGACATGTATAGCAGATACAGAACATGTCACAGCTCCTCTAGGGCTGCAGGAGCGATCAGGGGAGCAGAGCTGTCAGCATAGTAAAGCTCCGCTGATTGCTCTGCTCCCTGAGTAAAGGGAAAGTCTGATGACAGCAAAGGCATCATCAGGATTTCCCTTTCCTCAGCCAATCAGGGGAGCAGAGCTGTCAGCATAGTGAAGTTCTGCTGATTGCTCTGCTCCCTGGTTGGCTGAGGAAAGGGAAATCCTGATGATGGTTGAGCTGTCATCAGGATTTCCTATTTCTCAGCCAATCACAGAGCACTAGAGATGAATGGGCACAAGTCTCTCCATTCATCTCTACACTAGGGGTGAATGCAGAAGCTTGTCCTCATTTAACCCCTAGTGCCCTGCGATCCCTCATTGTCAGGAGGATTTCTAGGGCTGTGTTCATTGCAACCCTGGAAATCCTCCTGTCATTGGGATAACCTGTAAAAAAAAAAAAAAGTTTAATTACACAAACACACACACACATTATTAAAATAAATTAACATTAAACCCTTGTCCTATTTTTTACTTATATTTTAACCCTTTCAGGGAATGAGTAAGGGGATTTATGTGCCCCTGTACTCATTCCCCAGGGTGGGGCGGTGGAGATCTGGGGGTCTCCTTATTAAAGGGGGCTTCCAGATTCCAAAGTCCTGCTAAAAATGTTTTAAAAGCCCCCATTGTTTTCAATTGAAGCTTTCATAAAAGCTTAAAAACGCTTGAAAAAAGCCTCCATTAGGTTCAATGGAAGCGTTTTCCCGCGTTTATCCAGCGTTTTAATTTTTTAAATGTTGCAAGCATTGTTTAAGATAACGCTCAAAAACGTGCCTGAAGGAAACATCCTGGTGTAGATTAGCCCATGAGAATGCATAGGGACTTCAAACATGGGCTTTAAAAGCTTCAGGTTAAACGCTGGGGAAACAGTCCGTGTAGACTAAAGCTGCATACACACGTCCAATAATTATCGTTAGAAACGACCGTCGAACGACCGATGAACAACCAAAAAAAAGTGACCAAGGACGCCGACGAACGAGGATTGTCGTTGGAAATGAACGACTGCCACGGTGGATCTGATTGGCCGACGATCTTTCACTATCTATCGTGTACGGTCGTTCAGTGATCGGGCATGTTTCTGCGGTACACTTTCTCCTTTACATGTCCCTCCCTGCATCGTTCAAACAATTGTATCTAGCGTGTGGACACTGTTGGTGGATTATATATGAACGATCATATTGTTACAGCATGTACAGAATTGTACAGTATAATTGTGCATAATCGTTGATCGGTCATAATCGTTCATTTTATAAGAATAATTATTGGAAGTGTGTACCTAGCTTTAGCCTAATATTGATGTGACAGGTGCTCTTTAATCTTCATGTGAAGTACAGGGGTATGTAATAGTGTTATGTATCTTTTTATAATGTATCTTTTTACAATGTATCTTTTTACAATGTATCTTTTTATGTATCCTTTTATAATGTATCTTTTTACATCTGTTTGAAGGCTGTAGAAGCTCTACACAGTGCTGAAAAAAACCCAAATTTTTCCTCCTATTCACTTTAATGGTGTTCGACTTTGACATTCGACCACCCAAATTTTTTTGCTCTATTCGAGCAAATAGCTGCGGAATCGAATAGTGAGCTATTCGACCAACACTATTTAGAATGCAAAGGGAAGTCCAATCCCAAATAGGCTTTTTATGTTTTATTATATAACACTAGGGAATGCATTATTTTTAGTTAGATCTTACTCTTGTTTTTTACCCATTTTTGGTTGGTGAATCCAGAAATGACTCCGGATTTTTGCTATCACATCCAGTTTTTACGATACAGGGTACCCTCCATTTCTGTAAAAAAACATACAGATTTTACATACAATTAAAAAATATTAAAATAATAACTAAAATTTACTGTTTATTTAAATTTCTTTTGTTCATACAAAGGATTTATTGTTACTCTATGACTTTTTTTTTTACAGTAAAACATTTGAAAATTAATCAGGTAGGCAGTTAAGGTAAAATGTAGTGCTCAAAGCTTTTCCTGGAGTGTTCAGTATTAGGACAATCCTGCCGGATGCTCCAACAATAGTCAGCCATCATATGTACATCCCATCTACCCAGATACCGTCCTTCTATGACCTTCAAATCTTGGTGGAATTGATCACCTTGCTCATTACTGACTGCACCAAGGTTTTCTAGGAAGTTAGAAAGATGGCTATGCAGAAAATGCACCTTGATGCTCATATTGCAACCAAGCAACTTGTAGCTCTCCAAGAGTTTCTGGACAATTTCTGTGTAGCTTTTTACTCGTGTGTATCCAAGAAAGTCCTTGTCAATGGCTTTGAATGATAACCAAGCATTCTTTTTCGACTTCTGATATTGTCTGATGCAATGTTCATCTTTGATGAGCTGCCAAATCTGTGGACCATCAAACACACTGTCCTTTATTTTTTTAAATGACCGGCTAGGAAATGCCAAAATGAGGTACTTGAAACAGTCTCCTTCAGTTGGCAAAGCTTTAGCGAACTGCTTTATGAGACCCAGTTTCATGTGCAGAGGTGGGAACATAATATTCTTTCTATCAACAAGTGGCTGATGTAGAATGTTTGGATCACCTAGTTTTAGGGCAGATCTTGCAGGCCAATTCCTTTTCACCCAATGACTCTCACAAGCTCTGCTGTCCCACATGCACAGATAGCAAGGATACTTGGTGTGTCCGTGTTGCTGACCAAGAAGGAAGCATACCATTTTAAGGTCAACACAGATGACCCAATTGTGTTGTGATGATATTGCAACAACTCAATGACACTTTTTATATCTGCATATTCTTCACAAACTGAAACTGAATGGCCAATTAGGACTGACCCAAATATATTGCCATTGTGAAGGAGGACACACTTTAAGCTCTGCTTTGAGCTATCGATGAATAGTCGCCATTCAGTTGAGGTAAAGATTGGAATTCCTAATTCCTCAATGAAACCAGGTATGTTATGGCAATACACAAAGCCACTGTCAGTTCTATTGTACTGCAAAAATGCAATTTCTCTGGTTCGAAAGTACGATACCTTCTTTCCTTTTTTTAAGTAAGTTTTTCCCACGCACTCTTGATGCTAGGAGTTCTGATGCCTTCTTTTATAGTGCCAAATCACGTGCCAAATCACTCAAATCATGCTGATTAAATCTCTTACGAACAGAGTCCTCTTCAATTTCAAACTCTTCATCATTGTTGTGCCATGGTTCATCATCATATTCATGTTCTTCAAGAGAGGGTATGTAACAAAAACTGGCATTTCATCTGAATGAGCCATTGGGCACATGGTAGACTAGGATACTTTATGTTACGTTCATTTTTCTTATTATATAAGTTTTCACTATACAAAAGTAACAGTCACTGAAATGATGAACCCTCGACACACTGTTTGCACACCTTATGAGGGGCCCAAGACTTATCTTGATCACTAAGTTTACCTTTTAAATATGCCAAATAGGCTTGCTCTACAAATGTTCTGATGTTCGCCCTTTGACTGGGAATGGTGAAACTGCCACAGATATAACAAAATCAATCAGGGTTGTTTAGGCACTTACGATGAGAAACAGCAGAGCCAGACATGATCTGAAAGAAAGGAAATATGTGTGTAAGTAGAAAAATACATTTTGCTTATTCACTACGTAGAGCAGCGCACAACCTGTATTCACACTGTCTTGCGTGTAAATGAATTAGCCTATACCAGGGGTCTGCAACCTGCGGCTCCGGAGCCGCATGCGGCTCTTCAGCCTCCTTGTTGCTTCTAGCACCTGAACCCCAATTACTCAAGATTGGGGGGTACAGGTCAACAAAATTAAAGCTGCAAATGAGGGACACCTGTGGCTAACACCCCTTAAAATTTCATCGCTAAGGCATCGTCAGAACATAAAGAACTCTGCCCATCAAAAAAAATCTACCCTGTTACGTTAGAAGCCTTCAGCTTCTAATGTAACAGGATGATATGTTAGAAGCTGGAGGCTTCTAGGGGCATAGTTCAGTGTTTAATTTATTTCAAAGTACCATGCACACTTGTTGTAACAGGTAAAATTAAAAAAATAATAAAACTTTTAAAAGTTTATAAACTGTGTTATGTTTTGCGGCTCCAGACTATTTTTCTTTAGTGGAAGAGGAGGCAAAATGTCTCTTTTGATACTAAAGGTTGCTGACCCCTGGCCTATACAAATACATGCTACAGTAATCACATTAATATAAGCAGTAGAGAGAAAAAACTGATGTGATAGAAGAAAATTTACTGCACTTTCAGAATCAGCATACCTATTTTAGTGTAAATAAGCCTATAAAATTTAGGTCAACAAAAAATTTGTTCAAAATTGTTCCCCAGGGTAATATAGATGTTTCTTTTATCTTAATAAATATAAAATTGGAAACATGGGCACATAAGGCAATTTTTCGTACCATTATCTGTAATGCTGCCAGTCACCACTGGAGAGATATCCTCCCAAGGGTAAATTCGATCCTTTTGACCAAGAACATACTTTATGATTGACAGAATAGCACAGTTTACTGTACATACACTGGGAAAAAGAGCATCCACCTTTCCTCATGGTTTTTTTGAAAAGTAGCGTCTAATTACAAAAATGACTATAGATAGAATTTAAGTAGAGGAATACTATGAAATAACCAGGATGGTACAATTACCAAAGAAGATACCTAATGAATAGGAACTGAGCATAATTGAAGACAAATGAATTGGCTAGTATTAAAAGATCAAAAAGCAAATTATTACTATTTAGGTTTTATTTACAATCCACTTGTATTGCATAATATATATTGAGGGGCTTTTCAACAAGCATTGTTAGTTTATAGTTCCTTGCTGCCCTATAAATCAGCCTAATCAAGTGCTTATTGTGCTTGCTCAAAGAGCTGTGTGGTTTTAGTAACACATTTAGAATTTATGTATTAACCTCCTAGCCGTTAAGCCCGACCTTCGTACGGGCAAAAAAAAACGGCTAGGATGGTTAACCCCGAGTTTTTTGCCATCCTTACTTACCTGGTCCCGCTGTGCTCATCCAGCGTCGTGTTCGTGTTCCAGCGTCGTCCTCCATCGATCGTCGTCCGCCGATCTCCCTCTCCAGCGTCGGGTGTCCTTCGTCGGGTGCCAACGGGACCGGTAAGAAGCCGGCCGGAGGAACACATGATGCCGGCCGGCTATTTACCTGGTCCCGCTGATCGTCCACGTCCTTCTTGTTCCAGCGCCGGATGATCTCTGAAGCGAGAAGCCGTCCGGCGGAGAAAAAAAAAAACGGACGGCTCCTCCCTGCGTGCGTGATGACATCGGCGCTTTGATTGGATACAAACTTGCGTATCCAATCCAATACAAAACAATATAAAATTAATACAAAGTACATACCTGGTAAATTCAAACGCTCATTTTGTATTGGATTGAATACAAACTCCAGTATCCAATCCAATACAAAAAAAATACAAAAAAATAAAATAAAAGTAAATACATTTTTTATATTCATATTATCTACTAGAACCCCTGTTCGGACATATTTCTGTAAGTTACAGGTCTACAATTAAAAAAAAAAATTTCTTGAAAAACAGTGGATCACTTTTGGTACAGAAATCTAGACCTCTGTGTAACGCTCAGGTGGTTAAACTGTAACATCCCATATTGAGCATGTTAGGCATTATTATTAATATTTGTATGATAATGCTTTATTCCTAAAGCTTTTTTACTGATTGAGATGTTAAGATCACCATAGCTTTTAATATAGGTACAATCAAGTGAAATAGTAGAATTGCTCAGATTAGGCATATGGGCTTGTATTCACATTGTTTTGTTTTAAGAGGGGTAAAAGGCACTGATTTCTGATGCCTCTTATTCTAAAAACACCTTCCAGAGCTATATTTGGAGGGGGTGAGCCTCTGGGTATTTAAACATTGGCTCCCAGCCAAAATCTAAATGAATGTAATAGGGTTAATGACACAGAAAATTATAGTGTAGTCCTTTATTGTCATTCACTAATTACTGTTGTCCTTTTTGCATTTAATATTGAAAGCAATATTTGGTATCAAATATGCTTTGTGTTGCCATATACTTACTACTATCTCTATTTCTTACTTCTTTCTGAAGGGAGAAAATGCATTGATTTTTATTTTCTTTTTAGAAAAAAATATATAAAATTTAAAAAGTAACCTTGCCAGTGCAGATCGTGTAATGAAGACAAGGTTAGAACTTTAGAACACCACCTATACCAATTTTTATCAGTTTAAAATTTTAGCTTAAAATGACCAACAAACTTAAAAGCAGTCCAAGGAGTTGGAGCATTGTGTGCAGTATTTAAAGGACTGGCTTGAAATCTTAACCAACACACAATGTTTGTGCACAGCAGGAATGCAATTTATTGGTTATTCATGTATTAAAACCTTTGTGGTTCATACATTCAAATGATTTATTGTATTTATATATATTTGTTTTGATGTATAAAATATTTCATCAGTTGGTGTGGTAATGAAATAAGAAATGTTGCTTATGTTAGAATCATACATTAGTATACTCGGCTTAGTTGTCTAGGCAACTAAATTACAAGAGTGATGCAAACAAAATTATACAATTGCTTCGTTTAGTTGTCATGGAAACCAATGTTTAAAGTAAATTGTATGTATACATCTTCTGAATTTAACTCTGCTGGCCTAATAAATTCATGTTTAATTGTGAGTATAGTGTTTGTATTTTTAATATTGTGCACATAATATATATAATGTATTTATTTGGTGCTAACAATAGGTAAATAAGTAAAGTCTAACTTCAGATGCAGAGTTACATCTCCTCCACTCCCCAGTACATGGCGTTCTGTAAATGGCCAAAGTGAGAGGTTGTAAATCAATGAAATAATATATCCACAACTGCTGGTGCAAGTGAAGCATTTGTATTATGATCATCCAACAAACCCACTACACAGCGTGTATATATCCAACATTGGCTATACATCTTCCCGTGTCATCTATGTAATAATCATATACTACCAGCAGTGTGATTGTCCAACAAGCTACTTTCTTATAGTGGAGGCGATTGGGGTATCATTCCCCTTCTCCAAAACTGATCATTGTATTGTATTGTGCTGTGTACTCCTAAATCTTGGATGATGGCTGTATTTGTTTAGCCAAATCATCTGGCTGGAATGCTTGATACAATTCAGTCATTGGAAGGCCATCTATATAGCAAGTGTGACATTAGATTGAAATATTATATTTTTGATTTGCTTCTCTGTTACATGTAGTTTTTGTTTCCTAATTAAAAAAGAAAGAAAAACAGAATAAAATAACAGAATGTGTAATAAAATTGCTGACACATTTAAAATGACATATCACCATAGCCACAAAAAGATACTGACAACAGGACAAAGTAATGCACATACTTCTAAACAAACCTTTAGCAATTGCTGTTCCTGATTGGCATTTTCCAGATTTGGCCATCTGACATTTGCTAAAGGGACCAGTTTGTTGAAGATTAGGGGTTTGTTGCCCCCTACTATAACATTGTTGCTTAAATTAAACCATGGATAGGCTATACTGATTCTGCACTTGGACCTCATTTCTATACTACAAAATGCAGTGCAATGAAATACCTGCATCAGTTGTTTTTATATATCAGCGTTAGATTTATGATCAGTTTGACATTATAGAAAGACTGCGATTTACATTGAGATCTGTGATTTCATTTGTATAGAGAGCATTAAAACAAAAAAAATATGAACTATTAAGATTAATTAATTATAAAGTATGATTATTATGTATAAGCTAATAAATAATCACCTCCAAATGTTCTAAATAAAAGGATACAGTTCAATAAAATACAGGGAAACATTTCTTAGGAAGGTGAATTTCCTGTCCTTTTGTGAAATCATTTACCCAGAGGCTGTGAATGCTGACATTAAAAGAAAAAAAAAAAGAAGAGAGATGTTATTTCTAAGCCAGTTGTAGAAAATATTACCTATTACTTCATAAAACTGTTTCCCATTTTTTATATCTACAATCCCTCATATTCCCAACGTTACCACTAAATCTATGTCGCCATATATCATCCTCACATAAACCAAACCTTATCGCTGCTACGCCAGTTTTTCCCTAAACACCCCTTTGGCTGTAAGCAATATTTATTTCACATTAGACATATATAGTTTTATCTCAACAAATAATCTGATGTTAAGTATTGATATCCCACAGGACTGGGAAATATGTACACTGTGTGTCTGTGCCTGCTGAATCTCTGATGAGCTGTAAAGTGCTGTGTAAATCATATAGCTGAGAGAAAATGGTTGTCATAGCAACAAGATAGACCAATCAGTGCCCGCCGCCCTCCTGAGACATCTAATTTATGCAGCAGATAGAGCAGGTGGTAAGATTAGAGTGTGGCACACTGCGAGAGAAACAAAAAAATCATACTATGCTAGCACTGTATGTTTTCATTGCCTCATTTTATATATATTTTGTGCTTTTTATATCCTAATAAAAATGACTTTCTTCAACAATCTTGACAAGATTAGGAAGCAAATCAAATTCACCGGCAAACGCTTCTGCTTAATTGAACCTATTAATTAATGAATAGAAACAAATGTAAACAATTTTACTCAAAAAAAGGACCTGGCATCAGATATTTTTTTATGTTACATGCATGCATTAGTGATCAGTATGTATTGCACAAGCATTTATTACCTTTCAAAGACATGGTACTCCATTACCTGGTTTTCTTACTGAACAGACAGAACTATCAAGGTTTATTATCTACATTATGGACTGTGATGCTAGATAAGAAATTGCAGTCATGTAAATCTAAAGCTACGTACACACGTCCAATGGTTCTTGTCTGATAATCGCCTCAGGGCTGATATCGGATGAGAATCTTGCGTGTGTACAGTGCTTGTTGTCCATCGTCAAAACGACTGTCCTGGTGAATTCATTGATGACGAACGACCAACAATCCTAATGAAAGTGAAGAGGAGAGAGCGCAGCGGGGTGCCGCTTCGTCGTTCTCCCCCTCCCCTCACTATAGAGCAGAACGGTGCTGTATGTTCATGCATCGTTCAGTCGTTTGAAAGTGTGTACTTAGCCTTAGTGCCAGTCCTTGGCTGTATTCACAAATGTCTGACATAGATTAACCCACTGCTGATCCCTCTTAGTTTGTGACCTAAAGCGTACCTTAAATTTTCACTTTACATAAAAGGGTAGACAATCTTTTTATGTAAAAAATTTTAGGTAAAAAATCTGTTTTTTAAGTGCAACACCCATTTTTTTTTTGTAACAAAAAAAAGGGTGCAGCACCACCCCCTTAATTCTCGATTGCCTAGATGAGAATGCATAGGAGCGCAGAACCTCCCGGAATACCTACGTCACACATCCCGGAAAGCTCTTGGCTGCTCCTTGAGATGCTTGGGCATGCGCAGAAGGAGCCCGTTCACCAAAAGGGAAAGAAATTGCCAATCTCACACATGCACAGCAAGTTTTTCTTATCTACATCATACGATCTTGTGCCTGAGTCAGGTGACGTAGGAAGAAGAACGTGGAAGAACAGAGACAAAATGGCAGCGCCTAGCGCACCGGCTCGAAGAGGGGTACCGGGACGACGCGGGACCCGATGGAAGAAACCTCTGGGCAGATTGACTGCTTCTGTGGTATGGAAGGTAAGTGTATATTTTTTGTTTTGGGTAGTTTTTGGGTTTAGTTCCTCTTTATGGCAAAGCTGTGTGCTTAAGAAACGTCCACTGTGCTTCACTGGATTCAGGATTCCGATGCCAACAGAGTGTTTAAATGAATGGTAAATGTGGGAGCAGAACCCCTGTCATATGACACATATACATCATATTATGTCACAAACATCATAAAGTAATATGATCAACTCTCCTCCAATCACGGAGCAAAGAGCACTTTGTGAATTACATTGAGCTGAATACCTTGGAGTATAAAGGAGAACAAATAGCAATGCTCGCTCTCTTTAATAATTCAGCTTCCTGATGACCATTGTGCACAGGACAGAAAATAACAAGAAAACAGAATTTATACAGGTAATGCCAAAACAGGAATATAAAAGGAAAATAATCTTTCCAGTGAGACACAACCAAAAAACAATTATTTCACAATAGCAAACAATAGGAGAGATATATTTCCTGAAAGTGTGGTTGGGCTGCTGGAATTAATGCCTGACATGCAAACCTAGGATTAGTAATATGGTAGGACAAAAAAAGTAACCAAAAAACATATACAGTACATTTTGCAATACATGTTTTATCCTTTTAAAGATCATGCAAGTCCTACAAATTTTTGATCTGCCAGAATTGCTACTGCACAACTACTTTGTTCTCTTGACTGGTAACAACCCCGTCTGGTTGTCTATTACTAAACTACTAATACTCACCCTTTCTGCTATCACTACAACACAGATACTAAGTATCCTGTAGTCCTAGGATAAGTTGCAGGACTAATCACTCTACTTGATACAATAAAAAAGTGTGCACAGGACAGCTTTAAATTTCTTATATTATCAAAAGATTTTTTCGTGTACATATTAAAAAAAAACTTCATGGCATATTTATCAGATCTAAAGGGAGTAAATAAGTGTTATGTTAATTGTTAGGGCTTGCTTACACTTTACATCTGTATAGCCTGTGATGCAGGTATAGAAGCTAGGGGACAAAATACTATACATGAATCCTGAAAGCATTGCTAAAATGCAGGATTTGGGGAAAAGTTTTAGTTTAGAAACAGTTTAGATGATGGTTACTGACATAAAGGAAGGAGCATGATATTGTACCTGGAAAAACATAATGATGGATGACATGTGAAGCACTGCAGTTTTCTGAATGATCACTTTCTCAGTGCAAAGTGTATTTCTGTATTAAGTTAATTTTCTTTGCCTTTTCATTTCACCATGCAGTGTTTTTTGCAGCGCTAAATTGTGTCCAGCACACTTCTACTTTCAGTTTTTATCACATCAGCCAACTGGGTGTTCCTAGCTGTCACTGCAAATGCTGATCCATTTTGATTAATAACATCACTCAGGATTGCCTGTGCTATTACCTCACCACCACTAATCTGTCATATTGTGATATTTAGTGTATTAGGATCCTCCCAATGTTAAAGGGGGCATGCTGCCTGGTATGGTGGAGGACTGAGGGACTGCATGCACTTTTCTGGCCACCAAAGCTGCATGCCTATATAAGTGTCTGGTTGGCACTACTTTAAAAAAAAAATAAAAAGAAAGAAAAACATGTAGAGATTTAGAGCATGCCTCAAATGTATTATTTTAAAGATTTGTAATTTACAATATGTCTTTTAAAGTCCCAGGAAAAGACCGAATAGCATTTCCAAAACATTTTTATGAATTGATACATGTCTTCCATAAGAGGTTGCCCTTTCCCATGTCTTTTCTATACCATTGTTTACCTATTAGCTCTAAAAAAAAAATATTAATCATTTTCCTGCTTTTCCTAATAACTACAATGTATTCTGCCAAGATGTCTGAGTTTGTATATGCATTGTCCAGAAAAGTTTCAGAAAAATTACTTTTAGCAATTCTGCCTATCCCTATTTACTAGCTGTGTGATTTAATAAAGGTTTGAAAATGTATTTTTAACGTATAGTTTGTTGGAAGAAAAAAGACCAAATCTTTTCGACAGCAAAACAAGTAACTTTGCTCTTGTCATTATTTTTCTAGCTTTGCACAGTACACATGTATCTCTGTATAATATATACCCAGGGAGGATAGAAGAGTAGAGAAACCATACACAGATTTTAGTTTAAGCAGGGATTGGCATTTTGCCGTATGCGCCTTAGGTGTAGGAAGACTTTGTTTTGGCAGTGACTGCAGGACAGTTATTTTTTACATATATCCTGTTGTAGGTATTTCATTCTGTATAAGAATACCCAAAGCTCATTTCATGTAAGACTAGCACAAGTTAAATTTATGTTTTGTATGTGGATTTTATGCAATGTGAATTAAATAAATGAGACATGGCACCCAGGTAAAAATCATGAATAAGGGAAATATTCTTACTTTTGAAGAGCTGGTCCGGAAGTAATATTATTATAAATGTAATAATGTCACATCACTGTATGTCCTGTTTTGCACAACTGCACTGTAGATAAAAGAGAATGTTACAATCACATGTGTAATAGTAAAATACACATTTCAACATGACATCATTCAGAACTAGTATAACTATTTCAGACACCTTCAAACGGCAATGTGCAGTAATGCAGTACATGCCTTATAGCTTGTAATTTATTATATTACATTTTATTTCTTTATTCTTGAAAAGTGGGCAGTATGTAAAACATATTTATTCTGCACAAAAAGACTAATTGTTTTTCAGAATGAGATTCAGATTTAACCAGTGAAAGGTTAATTCCAAATTTCCTGGGATTAAAATCTGCTTCAAACAG
This sequence comes from Pyxicephalus adspersus, assembly GCF_032062135.1. Lineage (NCBI taxonomy): Eukaryota > Metazoa > Chordata > Amphibia > Anura > Pyxicephalidae > Pyxicephalus > Pyxicephalus adspersus. The sequence goes on along the minus strand of NC_092862.1, from coordinate 74,117,382 downwards.
GCAAATTACTGGCAAATTTGCAGTGGGTGGAATTCGCCCATGACATCATGTACCTGCTTTTACCCAGGCCAGCAGTTTTACAATGGGGGAAGAAAAAGTAACCCAACCCCACCTCTAAAGCTGGGTCCAACCGGATGGTTTTATAAACGCATGTAAACGTTTATATGCAGTTTTTTGCACTTTTACTAGCGTTTTAAAGTTAGCCTTCGTACGTTTTTACAGCGTTTACGTTTCAAGCACTTGTCAACGTGGGAAAAAGGCCCCCATTGAAATCAATGAATGCCTTTTCCTGCAATAACCCAGCATTTAAATTTTAAAAACGTTGCAAGGAGCGTTATATATAATGCTCAAAAACCTGTCTCAAGGAAGCGTCCTGGTGTAGATAAGTTCATTGGAATGCATTCAAACATGGGCTTTTAAAGCCTCAGGTTAAACGCTGGGAAAACAGTCCAAATAGACTAAGCCTAAAAGCTCACAGTAGCCACAGTGTAATTGTTTATGAGGGAAAGATTGTTGATTTCATAGAAGGAATTTGCTAGCAAACTTTGCAGCTGTGTCTTTTTTTTTGCATAGCTTTGTTTAAGGGGTTGAAACTTTAGGTTTATAGAAGAAAGGTGAATTTGCCTTTTGTTTCTGCACTTTAAACCTAATATACCTGGAAAACTGAGAAATTGAACATACAGGGTAGAGGGGTGATGCTGTAAATTGTTTTTTAAATTTTGTAAACTTTTACAATCACAATCTTCCCAGCAGGGAAGAGGCATTGACTATATTTTTGGATCATTTGTTTAACTGTCAAATTTTTTAGACACTTCCCTGTGGCTTCCTCCACTTCTTTTAGATCTATTGGGCCTCCTTCCTTAAAGCGAAAGTCCAGCCCTACCTTTAGTCTTGCATGGTTGTACTATCTCCTCACTTGTACTAAAATTACTTTCTCAAAGTTTCCTGCACACAATCATCTCTTCACAGTGTGCATTAGGCATGTCCACCACCTGGCTGGTGGACATCCCCTTTTTTCCCATCTTACTGCCCAGTTAGTTCTTTTAATCATGGAGGGCTTTTGACTCACAGTCAGGTCCTGCAAGACAGCATGGTGGAAGATTTGCACACAGCTAAGTGGCCAATAAATTCAGCTCACAATAATTGTATTTTCTTACTCCTTCCATGTACAGAGAACCCCCTATTCAGCCAGCATTACTAATGCACTCTCTTCCTTCTTGTCCACTAATCAATCCCAAACCAGTGCAAACTGGTGCAAAAGGGGCAGCTGTTGGAAAACTGTCCTGATGCTGGCCTGGAAATTTTGTAACTGATCTATTTAAAAGAAATCAAACAAAAGTGAAATGGGTTTTAGTATTATTAGTATTTGTCAGTTGACTTGACAAAATCTATATGACTAATTAGTTTGTTTAAAAAGGAGTCTAAATGCTTAAAAAATACAAAGCTGCACATTTCAAGTTTTCTGTTGTAAGGTTTATTAATGTTTTCACAACAGAGGGGGCATTTAACATTTGGATTTAAAGTGGAACTACCAATTTATAATTAATGTGGTTATCCTACCTACCTTTATTGATTAAAAAATATACCACTGGCATTACAAGAATGTCAAAAAAACATTGAGTGTTTCAAGTCTGCAGTTTGGTTTCCTCCATCATCAGAAACAAATAACAGCATAAGGCCCCTAGGGAAGGTAATGAAAAATGGTATAAGAGCTAACATAGGATTCATGGGGTATGTAATGAGCATAAGGGAAACACACCTACAAGCAAAAATAAGGGATTTTGGACCCAAACTGATCTATACGGACATGAAGTGCTCCTTAGGGCAATCAGATTGATGAAAAGATGTACGCTTTAGGTAGTGGCGTAGTGCATAAGAATAACACACTGAAATAGAAATGCAGGGAGGTGGAGAATCCATCTATAAACAGAGAAAGGGGAAGAGGAGGGTTGAAGAGCAGGGGAAAGGGAGGTAAAAGAAAGTTTCCTCTGCTATGCCCATAAACCCAATCATAGTGTGGGCTAATTGAATTTTCAGAGATTTGCTAAATCCTGAAGCTTAATTTACATCCTAAATCCCAATCAATCCCTAAATTCTAATCTTAACCTTTTTTCCTTTCCCATAATCTTTTACTAAACCTATTCTTTAAATTTGCTTTGGAAACATTCAACAATGGGTAATCCACTTATTATTGACTCATGATCTAAAAAACAATTACCCCAAACAATAAACCATACCTTTAATCTGACCCTGCAACCTAAATAAGAATCACAGGGAACCTGTCCCCCTCCCCAACTGATCACTAGCCAAAACAAAACCTCATTGCCTTTTTAAGTCACATGAAGCCTCCTTAAGGAGTCTTCCTGCTTCTTCTGTTTTCAAGAGACAGGCTCCTTTTTTGGGTATCCACATCTCTGCCTGTGTGATGTTTACACTTCCTATTGGCTGGCAAACCGTAGGAGACTAGCTGCCGTGGGCATATCTGAGGAAGTGCGCTGGATTAGCAGCCTCCAAAGCCTAGAGGTAGTGCTAGCAAGGGACCTGGACAGTGGACCGAGTAAAGATATCTCCTTTTGTGTGCTACTTCTGGGAAAAGTCCTCTCCTCCTCCTGTGTATCTGTCATTTGCAACCCATTTAATGTACAGCACTGTGTAATATGTTGGTGCTATATAAATACTGTTTATTATTATTATTATTAATAATAATAATAGTAATAATAATGAACAAATCTTAAAACATTGTCAAAAAGCACAATAAATATTATTTTCCTGGAGATTTTGCTTAGAATTAAATAGGTTTTAACAATAAAAGGATGATAATTGTTTGGCTAGAGTTATATTGTGTATAAAAGAATAAAAAAGGTATTTTGCTTTTTTTAAGCATGAATGCAAGCACTCCAGAAACCTCTGCTCATTATTTTCCATGGTTTTCTCAATGGGGGGGTTCCTGATGGTAACAACAGGTAAACATACTTGTGAAATGTGTTTTGGTTTATCTCCTTTAAAAGGAGGGAAATGTGTGTTTTCGTATAAGATTTTCTTTGCATCACACAGCTCCCCTTTCTGTGCCATGCCGTATGCTTTATAATCCATGTTCCTCATTTGGGGCCCATACTGCTCTAGTTTGGCTTGCATGCACCAGACCACAGAATTCTCCCCCCAAAAAAGGTGGAAGAAACAATGAAACCAACATTACAACCATTTACCAGGGTGAAAATGTATATAAATATTATGCATGGTAATGTGAAAGATGTATTACTGATGAGATTGTGATTACATTTTATGCCTTACATATTTGCAGACAGTTTAGACCTAGTCATCTGGCTTATATAGAGGTTAAAAGTGCTGGTTTTGCTAATTATTTTTGTGGTGATGAGAATTAATTTGGACTAATGCTGCTTATTTAGAAATATACATACTAGGAGTAAGGTGAATGAGCTTTTCTAAATAGAGTGTGGATAAAGAAAGCTATGATAATAAGTATAAAAATATGACAAAAATTAACATTCTGTGACAGTTCAATAACTGCCAAATTACCTTTTTCATGGTAACCTTATTATTCAATAATATATTTTTATTTCATTATTCATAAACATTTGGTGTCCTATTTGTCCTGACCTAGATTTTTGTTAGATCATGCTCTTACCCCTTCCTATCATTAACATAGACATGTCAGTATAAAAATCATATTGTCATCATATTGGAAACGTATTTTATTATTGTTAAAAGTCCCTGTTGTTATCTAGATTTTGTATAATGCATGAATTTATATAAGTTCAACTTCAATAAGACTGTTGAAAATTTTTGTTGTTATGTGACTATCAACCCCCCCCCCCGCCAATATGTTGTTTAAAAAAAAAAACCTTTGCAAGATCAATAAAAATGTTTGAAATACAAAAAGTGTTCAAACATTGTGGGTTGGTGAAATATTTTCCATTACTTTATAAGCTCACTATTGAATAATCCAAAATGTAGTTGAGTTTTTCCAGGACACTGGCCGTTATGTGGTACTATAAACATTTTCTGTTTCTTTTACAGATCAAGCATAGTTCATATTCTAAAAACATTGGACACTAGCAAGAAGTAAACCTCAAGTCAGCTTGATTAAAGCTACTTGAGCTATTTTCGCATCTGTTTATTGCAGCATAGTAATAACAAACGTCTGAAATGTTTCTTTTGTTCTTCTGATTATAGATGTTGCAACGGGGCATAGAAATTATGGATTTAGTTGCCCAGAAAAAGCAGCCATAACGTTCACCGCTATCTATGTGCCTCTGCCTGTCAAATTTATGAGTCTTTACTTTACTACTCATATATATATTATGATATATATATTATTTTTTAAGGCAGTTTGTCAGGTGGATGTGAACTAATTCTTATTTTTTTTATATTTACAAGTTTCAGAAACTAGTTAGAGGCATCTATAATATGTTAACCTTTAGCTGCATACCTAAAAATTTTACAGAGCTCCGTAGCTTAAGCTTAAGTACATACACTGCTAAATTACCAAAAAGAGTGACTGGTTCCCAATTCTTGCCCACCTCCTTCTCTGTTTGTTTACAGAGACCAATGGGATGTAGCTAAAATTCAAAATATTACTGATTAAGTATAGAAGTGACTCTTCCATTTTCCCCATCACTTCTTTCATTCTCTCATTTACAGTCAGAATTTTGTCTGAATTTTCACTTTACATAAAAGGGTAGGTAACCCTTTTATCTAAAGTAAAAATTCTGTTTGTGTTTTTTTTTAAGTACAGGTGCAGCACCGCCCTTTAATTCTCAATCACCTAAGCGATCAAAAGGGAAAAAGTTTCCGATCTCACTGCGCATGTAGTTTTTTCCCCAATCTACGTCACCCGATCTTACACCTGCGTCTAGGAAGAAGAACCTGTAAAAAGAGTAAAGAAGATGATGACACCTGGCGCTCCTTCTGCGCTGGCTTGAAGAAGTATACTGGGACAACATGGGACCCAATGGGAGAAACTTCCCAATGGATCGACTGCTCTGCGGAATTGAAGATAAGTGTGATTTGTTTTTTTTTTGGGTAGTTTTGGGTTTACTTCCTCTTTAACTTAATGATCAAAATCATTCATATTTCATCCTATTTTCTCAGATGCACAATGTGTATGTTTCTGGCTGTAGCAAATATTATATTTATGCTTGTATGTATATAAAAAAGAAATTTTGTGGAACACCACCAAACAATAGAAATTTTTTGGCCAGCCTTTACCAAATTTAGCCAATTAGACAACACATTTTTTCAACCACGGACCTATTTTATTAAATATCATTAAAATCAAACATAAAACATAAATATAAAATCAATGTATAACATAGAACCACCTATTGGGGCTTCCCTTGAGGGTATGCCCAATCTTTTTTATGCATTTTGTGTAATAAATCCGCTTCCATAAGAAAAATAGGTAGATCTGATGTATGCGGACATGCAGACATGCAAAACCCCTTTAATGGATGCATTGAGGATAAATGGAATAGCAGCAAAAAGGATTACTTTTCAAGATGATAGCTAATTGTTGATGTGGATCTCAGATATTTTTCTATATATTATCCAGAACTTGTCTTGATGTCTTTTCTTATAGTTGGGGTAGGTATTATAACAATTAGGACTGTAATTCAAGAATATCAGACAATACACGCCTCCAAAAATGAATGCACTCAGATACAGCAGGATACTTATCAAAAATCAACGCTTCCTTCCATGCTAGCAGAACTGCTTACCTTCCTATATTACAATGTAGATAACTCCTTTGCATGCTGACCCATTACATTTTGTGGAGATGGTTTTGCATGTCTGCATGTCCGCATACATTAGTTCTCACTATTTTTCCTAAGGAAGCGGATTTATTCCACAAAACGTGTAGAAAAGATTGGGCGTACCCTCAGGGGAAACCCCAATAGGAGGTTCAATGGTATACATTGATTTTATTTTTATGTTTGATTTTAATGATATTTAAATGAAATAGGTTCATGATTTAAAAATGTGTTGTCTAATTAGCTAAATTTGGTAAAGGCTGAACAAAAAATTCTTATTGTTTGGTGGTGTTCCACAAAATTTCTTCTTATCTGTCTATTGAGGATGTGGTCATGTCAAGAAAGGAGAGGTTGGATATGTCTATGTTATTCTATGTATTTAATGTCACAAAGGGATGAATATAAAAAAGTGTTAATAAAAACCCCTGAGGGCCCAATTACTATTGCACCATAACACACGTTGCTCACAAACATGCATTGCCGTATAGTACACTTTTTTGTATGTTAACACTCTCAAAACTACACACATTTACACATAAACATGACTTAACATGCGTAAATAGGCCCTAAAAGTGTAAATAATTATGAAAACTGTTACAACAATGACAAGAAATAAAACCAATAAAATAATATCAGCAAAAATTATAAAAACCTAAATGTATTTCCTCTTATATGTTTCTTCCCACTTTTTATAATTAACTAAATACTTCCCTTTCCTAAATTTACTTTCAATAATTGCAGCAGTCCCAAACTATGGCCCACTGATTGCCACAGACAGGCCTTGCAATGAAAAGGCTGCACAGACAAAAAATCCTATTAACTCATAGTTAGAGGGGCCTCGGTCCATTGAGGTGTTTGTTGGGGAAGTGGGACTCACTAGTTGATCCTTTGATAAGACAGAGGTTCGTAAGTGCTACAAATTTCAGGACTGTCATAGATAGGATTATTTCACTCCAACAGGGGGAATTGCTGCACCCTATTATCTGCAGAGCTGGAGGCTTACTTGCACCTCTATGCCTCTTTGATTGAGAGCTATTCTTTTCTGACAACACATACACTATAAATTTCTCCTGCTGATTGTGACTCCTTCACAGTAAAACTCCTAAACTATACTTATGGACTAAACTTGTGTATTTATTTCTCCACCAAAACAGAGAATCGGAAATTCAGCTCCTCCTATGGAAGTAAGTGCTACATAAAATATCCCTTCTTTTTCCCCCCCTACATCACTGAGCAGCCAAACAGTGGTAATGAGGAGGGCCCCCATTGATAGCTGGACTAAGGAGCCTGCACCCCTGTTCTCACACTACCTTTACTTGTGTGGATATAACTATTTCTTTTTATAATGATAGGGTTTTATCCAATACTATTATTTCAATAAAGACTATTTCATTGCAACATACTGTACATTTACAGCTGCATGTACCTTTAAGTGGTTAAAACAACAGTGTTCAACATCATATATAACACTTAAGACATACTGGCGTATATGCAACTTGTATTCACATGTGACTAATCATGACATAAATGCAAAGACAAGCAATCACAATTAATATACTTTGTCCCTACTGAGTGTTGCATTGTAATGTGGATGATATATTTAAATAACAGTGTAAATATAGCCTTTTGAAAGGGTCACAGATGTGCTCAAACTGTTTAGTATCCCCTGCAGCACCCACTCAAACAGAAATGTCAGTTTGCAAATACAATTTGCTTGTACAGATTTTACTGAATTAGATCTAATTAGTCAGGAGGTGAGAATGTGTCCTAGTATTGCATATTAAAAGGTCACTTGTATCTTCAGAATGTGTTGGTGCCATTAAACATTTAAATGCAATTTTTGGGGTAATCAAATTGTGTGGAGTACATTTTGTCCCAGTTTAACAATTTCTAAGATAAAATGATATAAATAATACGTTTAATCACTTTCTGCTATGTGTGTCTTGTGATTCATGTTTGCTTTGTTACTTTGAATTGCTAAAAAAAAATACCAGGAACCTCACTCAATAACATGAAACTGTATCCAATGACAATTAATTCTATCTCGTATCTATCTCGTAAGTGATATTACTTCAATTCCTCATTCATGTCAGTGTACTATTTATGTGATGACCGATTAAAAAAGCTGGTATGATCTGGTTCTGTTACCTAATTAAAATTTAGGAAAGGTGCATTTGTGTGAACTTTAACAAACCTTCTGATATCAATTACACATTCACAGTTACGGTACATATCAGACAGCTCTTTCTGATATCCAGCACATAACCTGGTGCAATTAGGAATTTCAAACAAGCCACCTCTTTATAAAGCATGGCATAAAGGCACTGAGGCAGAAAAACACACAATTTGATGTAGTCCAGTGGTTTCAAACAGAACCACATTTTTCATAAAAAAAAACACCAGAATTTATATGATCTGTGTTTAAAAGTGATAAGAGATTATAAGGAAGGCAAGAAGACTTTTGCAGATACTGCAGCACCTGAGTGTAGCTGTACACACCTGCAACATCCCCCATAAACTTTCTGTCAACTCAATGCCAGGTCATTCTGATGGCAAAATTGTGTCACATCCAGATATAAAAATGTGCCTCCAAACCAACCCCAAGCAACCCTATTGTCTACATATATATTTAGCAGCTTAACTGGCCTACAGAAAAGTGCAGAAGGTTGGAAAACTTTTGTCACCGAAAAGGTGCTACCTGTCAGAGCAAAGCTTCTTTAAGTTACACACCAGGCAAAAATTATTAGGACTTACAATGGACACATAGAACTCCCTAACTGTTTGGGTTTGCTTTCTTCACCACCTTTTCTTGGTAGTCTTTTGGTTTGACACTCCCTTTTGTTCTTTTTGTAATGCAGATATGTTATGGACAAACTCTGGGCTGCATGTCGTCTTTTGCTTACATATGTATGATATAATATTCTGTCAGTACTAAATTCGGTGGGATTTAAAAACACAGCCACTAGTCACATAATATCTGCTTCTTTATACCTTTTTGACTGCTGATGCATCAAGCAGAGAAAAATTAAACAACACAGGGTATATAAAATAGGCCCTGTAAAGACATTTCTGGGATTTAATTATTGCACATCAAATAGATTTCAACTGGACTGTCTCAAACCTGCAATAATTCCTTGTCAGTATTATGTTAATTGGTTGCTTTCATATGTTTGTAGAATTACTTTTTTTTTTATCAGTCCAAAAAAGTGGTGATTTTTATTTTAGAAACATTTTAAACAGGACACTAAAATTATAGGAAATTATTTATTATACATCTTATATACAATGGGAACACAAAAAGAAATTCTCTAGCAGCTAAATCTGTGACAGCAGTTTTTAAACAAAGCCATGTGATCACGATGTCATAGTTAATATGGTAATCACATAATCAGAAACCACTTAGATTGTTACCTGCTTACCGGTTTTCCCAGGCGAGTGTCAGTGAGTGTTTAGGAAAGGAAAAAGCAGCACAAGTCCACGCAGCTCATTCTTAGGCAAAATGTTGGTTAATGTTTCCTCTGCATGGGGCATGGTGCAAGGGAATATTGATCTACAAACAGCAGGTGTCAAATAGTAAAAGCCACATTTTAATTATACAAAAAAATATTTCTGGACATTTCTGTAGTTAATGAAATGAATAAAGGAATCTTATCTATATTCATCACACCAAAATCAATCTCCAAAATATGTTCTCAATTTTAAACTTCATTTGCTGTTATCTTTCTCATTACATTACTTGTAATTGATGTAGGCTGATGTTATTCCATAGATCAAAAAACAACAAAGACAGAGATTTAAGCAGGGTTTTTGGCACAAACGGTGTATTAAACATACATTAACAATGTTTATAATAGGATTTGTCAATTATAAAAAGCCACTGTACACAACTAGTGGTCGGGTATAATAATTGAAGTCATATGATTACTTAATACAATACACAGTAATTAAAAGTTGGTTTGAACCACCTTATTATTCTTGGGGTTCAACCACAGACAAAGGAATTTTTTCCACTAGACAACTATACCAACTTATCAACATATATATATTGTTGACCATATACAGTGTTTGATCATCAAAGCATGTTGTTGGATATACTCAACGCGTTTCGCCAGGTATGGCTTTTTCAGGAGTATTATTGACAGCATGCGTAGATTACTTGCGTAAATTGTATCTAAACCAGTAGATAATGTTTAAATTAGAATTTATAATGACTCATACAAGTATTATATTGTAGATATACACATTCCAAATTAATGTGCTCTCTATAACATGATGACCTATGTTGTTTAGAGCGCACATCGATGTCCCACTATATACACTAGTTATTAATTCATTAATAACAAACAAGTTTTAAGCCATTAAAAATGGATGTCAGACAGTCATTGATCCAAAAATATTCACACTTACATGCTTTTGTGGAACAAAAGTAAATGGTTTGAAGTTTTATGCAAGATCAGGGGGGTATAAGTAGTCTGGTATTCTACATGCTAGGGTCCTTGCATTTGAGTCAGGGATCTATAAAAAATCAATTATGATTTTATGTCGAGAGATCAATATATATATATAGTATAATATAATGTGAGTATGTCAGCTAGTGTGGCAGACTGATATTGTTACCTTATTAAGATGATCCTAGGTGTATTTTGTACACCAGAGAATTTGTAAGTATGTTGCAAACAGCTCCTAGAGAGATGTGCAGGACAGCAGCTGGAGACCTGGCGTGTAGGGAGATCTGTGGCTGGAGACCCTTCTCTATCTCTCCGAGTCACACTCAGGGTAAGTTTAGAAGCCCCCCTTTGCCCCGCACTCCAGCGGCGATCTAATGGTCCCACTGTGATGCTGCAACATTTCTGAATTAGGGGACGTGGCTGGGTGGGAAATTTAAAAGCAGATTACCAAGTAATCTGCTTTTAAATACCACCCGGGGTCCTGGCCACGCCGCTGCTCGCATCAGCAGTTAAATGCGAAGCACAATGCAGGACTTCTGCATTGTGCATCACATCTAACTGCTGATGCGAGCAGCAATAGTAAAATCTGGGGGTGGAGGAATTTACCCAGGAATTTACTATTACTGCTCACATCACCTGGAATATGCGATGCACAATGCACACAGAATTTCTGCATTGTGCTTTGCATCTCCCTGGAGATGCGAGCAGCAGCGTCGGTGGATGCAGGGGTGAGGCAGAGCAGGACATCGCCACTCGCATCACCCGGGAGGATGTGACATCTTCCTGGTGATGTGAGTTGTGATGTATTTGGGGGGTGTGGCCGGGCGGAAAATTTAAAAGCAGATTACAATGTAATCTGGTTTTAAATGGTTTTTACAGTAAAAAACACCACACAACATATAATAAAAATAAAAGTACACATTTTAGTGCACCAAATATCATTGCCCAGTGCCCTGATTTAAATTTTGCCCACTATTATCCCTGACCATCTGACATTTTTTGATAAATTAGTTTTTTTTTTGGATAAATTACATTGTTGTGGTCTATTATTTCAATATTTTTTATAATTATTATAATATAATTTATGATTATAATATAATAAATAAATATAATTATCATACCCGGGAGTTAGTCCTAAGAATTACAGGCCCACAATATAAACAATAATTTCTATGCAAAAAAATTAGGATCACTTTTTGCATCAATAAACTGACAGAATTAGAATGCTAGGGGGTTAATAAACATGTTTTCTGTTGTATTTTTACCTGTCTATCTCTGTGCTTTGCAGAATTTGTATGTCTCAAAATCACGAGTCTGTTTCACAAATTTGGAGGTGCATACTTAATACAGTGTTTTGTTCTGTTTCTATTAGTTTTTATTGATTTTCTAATTAATGTTTACCCTGTAACAACAAGAATAAAGTTCAATATTAAACACAATGTGTGTATAAGTGGATGAATGAATATAGATACAGAAAAATAGTTCCTCAGATGTTCGATAAATCTTGTGAATTAGAAATAGTCTTTGGTGTATGGTGAAGTAATGTTCCAATTTGAAAAGAAGACATATTATGGAAGAAGTTTAACATCCATATACATATATTCTAGTTCATATGCATTGTAATCTGATAATATATGTTAACCTCTCTGGCAGTCTAATTATGTCAATATTTTTATGCCAAAAGTGGTACATGTTTTGCAATGAAATTTATTTTACATTGTAGGCCTGTAATTCTTGGGCATAACTCACCAAAATATGTCCAATATTTAATAAATGTAATAATAAACTTTAAATAAGAAAACAAAAAAATTTGCTAAAACAAGGTGCATAAAAATTCTGAAATGTGTAATATAACTGTACAGTAGCAATATATAAATAATATAATGATTACTTTGTATTTAATTTAATACAGTTATTGTGTATTGTATTTTTCCACCGCGTTCCCTAGCACGTACCAACGTCACCGGGAACTCCTGGGGGACGTCAGTGCACTCGCTGGAGGAAGACGATGTGGCCCAAGGATGGAATCCGACAGGCAGGACACAGGAGGATGTCGATGGGACCAGGTAAATGTCTATTCTTTATGGTTTTAGCTACCGCTTTACCGATTTTAACATGTTTTTTTTACCCCGAGCCACACTTGGGATTACCCCTCAGGGGGTTAATATACACTAAAAAAAAGACAACATCCATGGGGTTGGGGAATTAGGATAAAGTGGGTGGAAGGTGTCCGGTTGGGGCTTTTGTGTAATATATTTTCATTGAAAATGCATTTAAAACATTGGTAGTTTTTAACTCAGCAGTTAAGAACAAATACCACCTAAACTAATTTGTTATACTATGATAAACATTCAGTAAAGCCATAGATCATGCCCTCTGTGTAAACCAGAAGGTAATGTATTATGTTTATACTTTTAATAGCAGAAGGCAGCAAATATCCCAATTTAATATGGAAAAATATGACATTGCAAAAAAATAAGAAAATAATAATAATGCCACATTGTCATAGATAATCAACTTTATTCAGTATTTAACTTTATTTTTAAGTTATAAGAAGATAATGTATTATACTGCTGTAGCACTTCCTCCATCAGGATGGGCTGGATATTTCCGGTTCTCCTGACTATGCCACTTACTCTGGTCTGGCTCAATACACCAATGGAATGAGTTCAAACACAAAGGGGTTTATTTAAGAAGTGAACAACGTATAATAAAGAAAAAAAAAACTTGAGTGGAGTACATATGATTCAAACAGTTCTCCTTGGAAGGAGCAAGGGTGGGGAAAATAAACCCAGTTCTGACATGAACATATACCAATTCCTCTCATTTCCAACAGGGACTTCCCAACAATGCAATAAGTCAATGTAGGGATAAAGGCAAAAGTGAAAAAAGATACAATGCCACCAGCAGGCAAACAGCTAGGAATGATTGAGTTCCAAGGCAGGATCTATCTGACACTCCAGTTCCTATAATCCAGCAGGAATTTTTTGAATACAGAAGACTGCTGTTAGAAGTTGAGAAAAGGTTTTTCATACAACAGGCAGTACTTATCTGAAGGTCCACAGCCACCTGTTCCACTTTGAAGGGTTGCTCAGTTTAACAGCAGATGCACTAGTCTCATTGCTTCTGCCACCTGAAACAATAGCTTCCCTCTTGCTGCTCTCTTAATCAATGTGCCCTGGCTGGGCTGGTTCTCCACTAGAGAGTCTCTCCCCTCTTGCTTTTCTCCCTCAAAAACTTCCTGTCCCCTTCACAAAATGTTTCCCCAGCCCCCTCTCTCCATGCAGCAGGTTCCTACTCCCTTTTGTTCCCTCCCTTAGCTGCCATTTAGCAGTGGTTTAGGCACAGTGTCTTCATACAATATAATAACATTGCTAACGGCATTAATCTTAAAGTATTTAAAGGACATAAACACATCTGCTCCGTTACAGGGGCTACACACTCCCCCCACTTTGGTCTTTGGTTCCCAAAGGAAAAAACCAATATCTATAGCAACATTAGAAAATTAGCAGGGAACTAAATTGACTTCAGTAAATTGAGGAGGCAGAGGAAATTTCCACCAAGGTGTATCAGGCCAAGAACCAGAGAAGTCATCCTTTTTTCAAGTACAGACCTCACTGTGGCTTTCACATTACTGTGAGCGGTCACAATAGCTTTTTCTGTACTACTTCTAGGTAGGTCATAAGTTAATCTTTTCAGGGCTTGCACCGGACACTTCTCTCTTGGTTTTACAGCTCCAAGTGGTTCTTGGTCAGCAACCTCAACTCCTATTTCAGAGGGTGGTGACAGAAGATCTTCTACTATAGCAAGAGGGCCCATCACAGTCTCCTCTTGTAACTCAGAAGAAATGTCTCTACTAACAGATTCAGTTGTAATCTGAGGTACAAACACAGGATCCTCCACCCTCAATGAGCTAGGGTAGGGCTCGTCAACACAACAATTGTTATCTTTAGTTGCCTTTTCCCAAAGTCAATCTGTCTCAGTTTCCTCTTCCCAGTCATTATCATTTTCCTCTGGCTCACTTTGGTTAGATTCTGAAAGAGATAATCTTGACCGTGTTACAGGGACCCATCTTTGAGGCATTCTCTTCACTGGTGGGGGCACTCATACTACTTCACTTAGGGGCAAGAGATGATTCCTATGCCATCTTTTTAAGTGGCCTCTCCGGACGAATCTGGTATACGGGAAGATCTGGTAATTGAGCACAAATGATGTAGGGTTGAGAACTCCATAGGGTGATAGGGGGAATACCCAGTCACATCATGCTTGGTGCTGTTGTATGCATGAACTAGCACAGAAACAAACTGACGCCAGTGCTGCTTTTTGTCTGTTGTCAGAGTCTCTAGCATGTCCAGCAGGGTAGGATTAAACTTCTCTGGTTGAGGGTCCCCCTGAGGGTGATATGGGGTAGTCCTCGACTTCTTCACCACCAACATATCCACTAGCTCTCTGACTTGTTTACTTTTAAAATCTCTCCCTTGATCTGAGTGGATTCCCTGTGGTGGACCATAATGAACAAAGTACTTCTCCACCAGGACTTTGGCTACAGTGGAGGCTTTCTGGTCTTTTGTGGGGAATGCTTGGGCATGACGAGTGAAATGATTTGTGACCACCAGGATGTTCCCCTGTCCACTTGTGTCTGATTCCAAGAAAGTCTATGCACACCAGCTTCATAGGACTTTGACTCTGCAAGTGACCCATTGGAGTGGCTTTTGATGGTGGAACCTTTCGTTGAATACACCTCAAACATGAGTGGCAATGACTCTCTACTTCAGCCCACAGACAAGGCCAATAGAATTGATTTCGGATAAGTTGAAAAGTTCTATTCACTCCCATGTGACCATGGTCATCATGCAAAGCTGTCAAGACAAGGTGTTTATACTTTTCAGGAAGGAACAGTTGCAATTTCTCTTGAGGATCTTCAGAAGGAGCCCTCCGATAAACTAAACCGCCACTCAAGTGTAGTCTGGACCATTCATTAAGCACCGGCTTGGCTTTCTCTGGAGTATCAGTTTGCAGAGTTTCTGGGTTCTGGCCTGCTAAAGCCTTCAGAGCCAACCGACAGAGGGGGTCCTCCAACTGGTCCTTCGCCAAGTCATGTCGGCTTAGGGTGGGCAAACTGGGTTTTCTTAACTGAACCAGATTGCAATAAAGTTTGGGGACTCCAGCAGCCATAACCCCATCCGCATCAGCACCAACTCCACCCTTGGCCTGCCGATCAACTCCTTGACATAGAGCCTGGACTTCTTCGGGGTCCAACTGGGTCCAGTCTTCATTATGGTCATATAGTCTTCGGGACAACGCATCAGCATCTATGTTTCCAGCTCGGGGCTGATACTTCAGGCTGAAGTGGAGCTCAGCCAGTGCAGCTAACAATCTGTGGCCAGTGGCATCCAGTTTAGCAATGGTGAAGATGTATGTGAGAGGTTATTGTCAGCCTTAACTTCAAAATTTGCACCATACAGGTAGTCTCATACAGGTAGTGGCTTGTCCACCACTGCCCACTTCAAGGCCAAAAACTCCAGCTTATGGGTGGGATAGTTCTTCTCTGATGGTGACAAACTTCCACTCACATAAGCAATGAGCCTCAACTTTCCTCCATGCTTCTGATACAACACCCCCTCCCTATTCCTATAACCCCTCCACAAATCTTCTATAGTAAGAGCAGAACCCCAGGAATGATCTGACATGTCCCAGGTAAATAACAGATGGAAGACAAAGGTGGCATTTTTCCAGGGAAAGCTTGAAGCTTTCACTCTGGGGACGACCCAAGACCTTTATCAAACGTTCCTCGTGTTCTTCCAGAGTTCGCCCGAAACGATCAGGTCATCCAGGTACACCAGTACTTCCAGAAGATGCATGTCACCCACTGTCTTCTCTATAAGCCATTTGAAAGTGGCTGGAGCTCCATTCAGGCCTTGAGGCATCCAATTAAACTCGAAAAATCCAACAGGACAAATGAAAGCTGTCTTCTCCTTATCTTCGGGATGCATGGGAATTTGATGATACCCACTTCTCAGATTCAGCACACTAAACCACCTAGCCCCTGACAAAAACTGTAGGGCATCCTCAATCCTCGGAGTGGTGTACTGGTCAGATATGGTCCTCCTGTTCAATGTACGATAGTCAATGCATAAGCGGAGGGACCTGTTCTTCTTCTGGGCCACTACAATTGGCGAGGCATAAGGGCTTCTTGACTCACTGATAACTCCGGTCCTCTTCAGCTCACTGAGATATTCCTGGACATCATCCAAATCTGCCAGGGGAATGCGTTGAGACCTTTCTCGGAATGGCTTGTCATCAGATAGATGGATGCGATGTTGAACATTCTTTGCACAACCCACATCAAACTCATCAGTGGAGAACAGATTCGGTCGCTCTGACAGTATTACCCGAATTCTTTTCTTACATTCGTCAGGCGCTGGGTAGGCGTTTGGGCAGGGCAGCTCCTCTACGAGTTAATCAGACACTCCCCCCACTAACAGAGAAGGGGCAATGGGGGTGAAGGGCTTTACTTCTCTCAAAAGCATCTGAGCCCGGAGCTCCATCGGTGAACCAATGGTATTTCTGACACTTATAGGAATTTTTCCCTTCCTTCGTTTCAGATCCCGAGTGGGCACTGTCTCAGGTACCAGCTCAACTCTAGCCTCCTGGCCTTCGCCAGAGGCTGTCTCCAAAAGCAAATAAGGCCCCAGCTGTTTATATGTTAACCGCACTTCTGCTCTGAGGCATGCCACCTCCCCCGGTTGTAAGGCTCTCTTTTTGTTCTCCAGAAGCCACAATTTTCTCACTCCTTCTGGTGGGGCATCCTTTTCCTTAAGGAGGCTCTGATATACAGACTTTAGTGAAAGATGAATTTTTTTCTGACGAAGGGCCTTCTTGATCCAATATCGGAGTGAGTATTCTCCTCACCAAATTTGAGTTTGTCCCTATGGAATTTCTCGAGGACCCAGGGGAGCGAGGGCACACAATGGCAAGGGTATTTTAAGACCCTTCTGACCCAGCCAACTGAGGATCGACAGTCAATCTGATCTGAACATAGCCATCATGTGGAAGGTTCTGGGCAGCAACACCCCAAATCTCCAAACTCTCCAACGTCGGTATTGGTATGTTCAGATGCTTATCATAGTAGTCGCTGTATATTAGAGTAACCTGGGCTCCAGAGTCAAGGAGGGCCTTAATATATATCCTTTCGACTTGAATAGGAATCACAGGGGAGGGCCCAATCAAATCTATGGGGAGTTTCTGAATATCAATTAACTTTGAAGTTCCAGTGGTCTGAAAACCCCGTTGTTTTCTAATCTAGAGCTGGAGGCTGGTGTGCTTGTCCCCTCCATAACAAGGAGGCAGTCCTAGGCATAGACAATAACATTTTCCCTTTCTCTTCCTCATTTTTGGGAATGGTTTTGACTAAAGTTTTAGGGCACCCAGTTGGCTCCATTACTGGGAGCCTTGGAAGTTTCCCTGATGCTTTTCTGCAAGTAGTTGCTCGGTCACCTTCTTTACGTTCTCTTGGTTGGGGCATTGTTTCTGGAGATGTCCCTTTTCACCACATCGGTAACAGTTTTCCCAAATTGGTCATGAAATAGGCACACTTACAGTCCCAATCCTTTCATTGCTGACCTCTTACAGTGGTCTAACTTTCATGGCCCTATTTTCTTTCAGCTTCTCTACTGTTTCTTTCAAATCTACGTGGGATGTGGTAAGAGCCTGAACCACCTGCAGCATCTGAGACTGTGATTGCGCAAACTTGATGAAAGTGTCCATCAAGGTAAACACTTGGCTCTGCAATTTTGTCAACCCGGAGTCAGTGACTTAAGTAATAAAGGACGCAACACCTGCTGACACAGTGCAACTCTGTTCTCCAGCATACAGGTTGACGCAGACATGGGCAAATTATTCTGGGATTTGGCGTCTAAAAGGACCTCTTTCTCTTTCACTTCTCGGATCAATTGGGTGTAAGTCAGCTCATCCCTTCTTTCTCTTATTCTTAACTTCCACATGACTGGGTCCATAGGTTGAGACCCTTGCAGTACCTGCGATTCTCACTCGATCAGCCTCCATCGAATCCACCCCCTTCTTCAAAAGGATTTGATGGAGTATCTTGTCCAATCAAGTGATATAAGCAGACAACTTCAACGCACTCTAAGTGTACTTAAATTGGTACAACAACTCTGATATCTTTTCAGTTCTACCAAACACATCGTGCAGGGTGTCCAGATAATTTTGAGCCACACAATCCTCCTTACACAAAGTCAAGTTTCAAACAGCCTCTGCTGCGGGTCCTTTCAGACTTTCAGTGATACATTGTTTCTTGTGAGATTCAGGGACGTCCCATTCAGTCAAAGCCTGAGTGGCCTGGTCCACCCAGGATTCAAAGTCGTCTTTACCCACGGGTGTGAGTTTTCCCCCTGAAAAAAAAACGTAATTTGCGGTACCCGAATCCGGTATAGGGCTGGGTAGGTTTTAAACACTTCTCAACCAGATGACTCAGGGCATTTAGGACATCTGATCCTATTACATTCTGAGAACTGGCAGCTCCTATATGTGTTGTACTTGTAGCGGCAGGTGGTGTCTCCCCTCCCTGTAATATCTCGGATGGTGGGGCGGCACTCAATTCAGGAGTGATAATATGGGCCAGTTTCTCCTTAAGAAGCGGTATACTTGTGGGTAACTGCTCCCGTGATAGAGGGTCTCTCCATTCCAATAATGCATTGGTCTGCCTTGCATCAGTCTTATTATCTAGCAGAAAACTCCTCCCCATACCAGCCAACCTCTGGCTAAGTTTGCAAATTTGTGGATCAGTTATTGTTACACCAGGGAGATACAACACTATACAATTCTCTGGAGACGATTTGTGATGCTTGCACCACTCTGCAACTGTCTTTGGGTCAATTGCAGAATTGGGTAATGCAGGCATACTCAGTAATCCAAGTAGGCTTAGAACAAAAAAGGAGTATCAGGGAAAAAAAAAATCCCGAACGATGTGTAGCAGTACACCAATGGAATGAGTTTTAACAAAAAGGAGTTTATTTAAGAAGTGAACAACATATAATAAAGAACAAAACAACTTGAATTAAGCACAAGTCAAACAGTTCTCCTTGAAAAGAGCAAGAGTGGGGAAAATAAATCTAGTTCTGAAATATAACGATCCCTCTCATTTCCAACAGGGACTTCCCAACAATGAAAAAAGTCAATGTAAGGATAAAGGCAAAATAGAAAAGAAGAATCAAAGCCACCAGCAGGCAAACAGCTAACAGGATTGAGTTCCAAGGTAGGAATAGGTTGTATCTGACACTCCGGTTCCTATAAGCCAGCAGGAATTTGTTGAATACAGAAGACTACTGTTAGCAGTTGAGAAAAGGTTCTTCATACAACAGGCAGTACTCATCTAAAGGTCCACAGCCACCTGTTCCACTTTGAAGGGTTGCTCAGTTTAACAGCAGATGCAGTAGTCTCATTGCTTCTGCCACCTGAATCAATAGATTCCCTCTTGCTGCTCTCTTAATCAATGTGCCCTGGCTGGGTTGGTTCTCCACTAGAGAGTCTCTCCCCTCCCTCTTTTCTCCCTCAGAAACTTCCTGTACCCTCCACAAAACTTTCCCCCAGCCCCCTCTCTCCATGCAGCAGGTTCCTCCTCCCTTTTGTTCCCTCCTATGCTGCCATCTAGCGGTGGTTTAGGCACAGTGTCTTCATACAATATAATAACATTGCTAACAGCATTAACCTTAAAGTCTTTAAAGGACATAAACACATCTGCTCCTTTACAGGGGCTACACTGCCAAAAAGATTTTTGGTTGGTTTAAACATAATAATGTTCAAAAATGTACCTACTTATAATGGTTTACATATTTATTTGTGGGAATATTGATCAATAGCCACAAAGGATAAAAAAAAAAACATTTTAGGTACAAGAAATGTGACTTGTAAACTGTTATTACTTTGTAAATGTGGCAGTGTCATCATCATCAAAAGCTATGGAGCCAGTGGCCCTGAATTAATAGGGTTTAGCAGTGACTGGTCTTTATTACAAGAAGACATGGGATTAATGCACAGATCTGGAAGAAATACACAGACCATACAATATTTGCTTGACCTGGAGTTCAGCCTAAAGTAGGATTGTAAAAGAAAATTAATTGGTTACACTCTGCTTTTACCTGTAGCAATTCTGGCAGTCTCTAATTTTATCAATCAACTCCTCAAATTTGAATGTAAACAATATACCAGTAATACTCAACCATGAATGCCCATGTGACATGTTTCAGACACACCATCTGTCAGCTTCTCATTGTTTTGGCACACTACAAACTGAATTGTTAATGAACACGCCAATGAGAGAACTACTGATTTTATAATCAGGGGACTGAATTACATTCCCAGCAAAAAGGATGAGTAACCCTCATAAACTGGCAGTTGGATACCGACAGACAACCTGGCTGCTAAAGAAGAACAAGAATCATGCCCTGTAATGCAAGTTTATATATCATTTTGTATGTCTAAGTCTCGAGAAATCATTTCTTTGTTGGGGGAACAGCAGGAGATCCCATGAAGGATTCTAACAGTACCAGACAGTGTTTTTCCCTTGACAGAGTTCATTGGATGACATCTGCCGTCTGCTGCTTTTAAATGTATCTTACAAACAGGCCAATCTAATTCTGTAGAAACTTTGTTAGAAAATGATAATCTAAGATCCATATGTAACAAAAAATATAGTTATGTATTACAATGATGAGAAACGTTTATTTGTATTCCTAATTTGTTAAAGCCTGCACATCAACTTTATGTTAACTAGCACCCTTACCCGTCCTTACCCGTTTATTGGTGGACCCCCTAGCCTAGGACCCCTGGTGTCACTAGCAATAGTCAACAAATAGGCAAGACCAATGCTAAAGGGGTGGTCCAGCACAAGGTGCAGGCTCAGGGCTGAAGATATTAACTCTTGGTGTTACTTACTTAAAACAGATGTAAAGCTGGTGGCAATGTTTTGAATTACTGCATGGCTAATTGTACAGAAAAAAAGTTCTGGTAGACAGGCAGATGAATTTCTGCCAGTAGAGCCTTGACGAAGGTAGCTCGGACTTTCTAGTCCATCCTTAACCACCACCATCAGAACCCCCACCTCCCCCCAACCCCCCACCTGCTTACCAAACACTCCCCCACCATTAAATACCCAGACACCACTCTTGGATTTAAATTGGCTGGCAAGCAGCCATTTATTTAAACGCCATTAAATAAATTAACCATTCAAGTAATTACCAAATATCCAATAAATGACAAATAAATAAATACATTTACAATTTTGTTATGCAAGCATACATTAACATAACCTAACACTCCATTATTATTATTATTATTATTATTAATACCTAACCGGGATTATATAACGCAAACATATTACATTGAATATAACCTTTTTAACCAACAACCTAATTCCTTCCTTTTATTAATACCTAACCATAACAACAATATCCATATCCATGTTATCAAACTCCATACTCCCAGATATACACCCGAACCACCAGGCTGCAGGTCTCAGAAGGCAAAATCTGTACCCAACAGCACTTTAACTCTTCCAACATCTCCACCTTGGCCCCTAGCCACCAAGCACCGCCTCAGGAGCTATAATCATCCGTTCACCGTAAAGGGGGAGACCCCACCAAAGAGGATCCCCCCTGCCAAATTCCACCACTTTACCAATGCACTGGATCATTGCCTTTCAAGACCCCAACCACTAAAATTAACCACACTTTCAATTTATGTTTATAGCTATAAAAGGGGTTGGTCGGCGGGAAACTCCAAAAGAGGGCCTCCCACTTCCGTCCAGCCCCTTTTAACTCATCCTATTCCTAATCCCCTCCTACCCCACGCTCCACACTAGCACAGCCCCCTCTAGCCTTACTACATTTTATTAACCCCTAACACCCTTACTACATTTTATTAACCCTTAACACCCCTGGGCTAGGGCCCCCACCCCCTCATGTAGGCCCTGTGCCTAAATTCTTAAGGCTACGGCCGTCTCTTTATAGTCTCCTCTGCCATGAAAAAGCTGTCAGTCATAATTTTTTAAGCAGACTTTATTTCCACTTTAAATGTTAATAGGAGGCAACATACATTGTTTGATCCACTAAGGGGTCTATTTTAAAAAGGGATTATGACATTCAGATTCCCTGTTTTAATAATATAGTTATATGACTTATTTCAATAGGCCTCATACACTGAATCTGGACATTACATTTTATGTGGCCTGGCAGAATGAGAACTTTTTTATGGTTAATTTGAGATAAAACAACTTTGTAACAACTATTTTCTTCTTGGGTCATAGAGGAGACAGTAATCAAGTAGGTGACAGAAGCAAAGTATATAACTAATTTTCTGTACAGAAATACTGTATTAAAAGCAACACTGTTGGCAATATTGAAGACTGCTACCGTGTTTCCCCAAAAATAAGACCTACCCCAAAAATAAGACCTAGCATTTTTCCCCCCAACCTGCCCTAATATAAGACCTACCCCGAAAATAAGACCTAGTAGAAAAAGTACACACGGCAGATTTTCGCCCGATAATTGGCCGATACCGATTATCGGGCGAGAAAAATTTGCCGTGTGTACGCAGCTTTAGACTTGTTTGTCTCTTACTTAACGTGCACCTGTGCCAAGATAACAGTGGTAGATGGTAAAAAGAGATATAAAATAAGCCTTACCTGACCTTTAGGTGTTTGCTAGGTGAGAAAATTCCTTCCCAAAGGCACATCAAAAATTCGAGACCTGCAGCCTGCCAGGATCCTGTTCTCATAGAAAAGGTTAGTGTAGTTTTGAAATATAATTATTTATTTTGGATACTAGGATTATGTTTGAAATTTTTTTATTAACTCTTAACACTACAACAATTACCTGTTTTTTTTTTTTTATTTGGCTGGGGCAGGGGTGTCAAACTCAAATACACAGAGGGTCAAATTAAAAACTTAGACCAAGTGGGGGGCCAAACTTGAAATTTTTTGAAAAAATTGAGGAAGTTTACTTCTTCATCCATAACTAACAAAAACAAACCCCTCTACACACACTTTAGGGTTGAAAAGACTCATTTCTATCTATCTATGCAGGATGTGTGTTGTTCATCTTCTCACATCACAAGTTTGTCTGACACTAAATATTACACTATGCAGTCTCTAATAGATCGAAACAAACACAATGTTCTTGGTAGTCAGGCACCATGTGATCATTGCCTAGGCTTTGTGTCACATGATGCGTGTACATGAATATTGTCTATGTATTGCATGTATCAGTTAGCAGTACTGATTTTCAAACAATATCAAAGTTAGTTTGCTTTTTGTTCGTTGCAAGCATGTATGCAAGATAACATTTGGCAAAAAGACATTATTTTCGCATATTACAGAATAAAGTTGAATACTCATTTTGCCGTTTGTCATTTTTTTAATTCACCAAATAACCTTTACATTGTTCTTTAGTACTGATACATTTACATTTTTTAAAGTATTGTTTTGTAAGCACATATACTGTATTTTATCCCTGGTTGTGGATAAAAATCATATTTGATTTAGATTTTTAAAATGGTTTCCTTGTAAAAGAAGCAAATTAATTCTTTGTGTCATTTCTATTTAGCATTTGCAAACCAAAAGCCCAAGGGAAAGAGTAATTGTCAGGCAAAATGAAGGACATTTACTGAGACACCAAGAAGAATACAAATGTTTGGCAAACCCAATCCTGTCAAACTACATTTCTTAATATTTTTGATGACTTATGCATCTGCAACAAAGGAGGATTTACTTATTGAGTTTTTTTTTAAATAACCATTTTTACTTTCAGGTTTTTGGGCATGTATAACATTTGTTGGATAAAGCGGCACCTCTACTGTACCTATGCAGCTTTTTCAGAGGTTCTAGTAAAAAGAAATCTGTCAGTTTATGTTAAAAAAGTCGACAGTTTATAATTCAAAAAACACTTCAACTACCAAAGTAGTGTATTATGTGTATTATTTAGGTTTGATGTGTTTCTCAATTACTCACTCATGTGCTCTCAAACTTTCAAATATTGCTGCAGCAACTCATTTACTAATAGCCTTTCCAGCATAATAATGAAAACAAAATATATTTTGCCTTTAAATTAGGTTACAAATCTGCCTCATACATACCACTAAATTGTGGTCATAATGTTTTGTTGTAAGTAAAAAGACCATAGGGGGAATATCGGGCAAGAAGCATTGGAAGTGTGTATGTAGCTTTAGAATAAGAAGAAGGACCATCTTTCTTTGAAATAGGATCAAGTAGAATCAACATATTAGGGTTAATTTGCTAAAGATTTAAAACATGTACACAAAGTAATTTTTCACATGACAATTGTGAAGGTAATAAACATTTTTGCAAAAAAAAAGGGATATTTACTTACGCATGATATGGTAGAAGTCAGCACACCCTAATCAAATTTACCAAGCTAAATGAAAATTCATGGCAAATTCACGAGCAAAATGATGACCCTATATTTCTTTAGTAAACTGTTTAAAAAAAAAAGATGGAATTTCTCTTTTTACACAATATATAGGGGTATATGTTATATTTTTACTCAGGTGTCCCAGAACTTGCGCCAACATGCAACCATCACTTAGAAAAATGTGTGCGTCTTGGGTTACAATTGAGTAAATCCTAAAGTGTAGGTTCAGTTATAAAAATACATTAACATGTAATAGATTGTTTAATCAGATATTTATTCAATTATCTTTCCAGGGATCAAGAAGGTTGAATATTGAACCAAGATATAAGGGATTCATTGTTTTATTTTAAAAGTTAAGTTTGATTGAAATTAATATTTTTTTAAACTTTGTTATAATTGGAATTTAAGTGCCATACCCTGTGCCCAGTTAAAGTAAAGCCGAATGTATGGTAATTTAGCAAAGCTGATACTCCTTGATGATTGAGGAGATCTAGCTCTAAATTCACAAGATACTGTAAGCCAACCTGAAACTATATTGGAATGTTTATGCTACTGATATGCATGTATTAGATTTATATGACCTGAACTTAAGGAGTGACTGTGGTTCTGTGCTCCTGACCTTTATTCTAATATACAAGGGGTTGCCCCTGTATCTAAAGGCTAATTTTATTTTTTAACTTCAAACATCAAAGCTAGTATTCTGACAAGACTGAATTAACTGTCTCTATGTAAGATCTGATTTTTTTTTTTATTAGAGGTGTATGGTAATTATCTACAAACAAATAGTTTGTTCTGTATTTTGGTTTACAAGTCAGCTAAATTAGTCCACCCTGCTGACAACATTCTTCTTTTAGGAAATGGATTTTATATTACTAAAAGTGAGTGTGGGCTCACAAACATACAAGGAAGGGTAAAAAGCCAGCACATCCTCCAATGCCCTAGAAAAAAAAATATTGTTGATTTATTTTAACTACATAATATGATTGACGTACTTAAATGATTGTGTACTCATTTTCTAAACCAGCCATATAAAAGTTAGATTTGCTTGTGTTAATATAATTTCCAATAGTTAGATACATTTGAATCCCCCCAGCATACAGGATAGATGTATGCTGAATGTGATTCACTGGGCCTCATTTATTACTTCTCTCCTATACTGGAGAATATAGACTATCCATGGGAGGACCTGGGGGATCCAGCAAACCTGGACTGGATTTTTAAAAATCATTTACTATTATTTAGCAAATGTTTTCAATCCTGAACCAGAAACATTCAAGGTTTGATGGATTACCCAGGATCTTCTCTTTTTTAAATCAGGCCCACTGTGTCCTGAAAAATTGAAGGATTATTGGATACTTGTGACTGCCATAATTAAAAACACTAAAGGTTGTATTTATCATAAGGAGTGGATAGTGGATAAAGTCAGTTTGCAGGCAGGGTAGAGAGGACAAAATATTTTTTTAAAAATCAGTATTATACAGTCTGATTAGCATTACTTTTCTTCTACTCATCATTGCAAATCGTAAAGGTTCTTCAGCAAAAATGTAATCTGTGTTGTAGGCTTGAAGTGTTATATGCACCTAAGAATACTACAAGAGACAAAGCAGACAACTTGGCAGGTACATACTCAGAACTGAAATGACTCCTTTGTAAAGGATATCAATTCCTGCAACACTCCATATGCTTTGGCAGCCAGGCTATGATGGATTCTGCCAACCTCTTAAGGGTAGCAGCTTTGTGTCTGCCAGTATCCTGACCAGGCACAATATGGCATATATCATGAGTATATATGGATCATACTGTTACAAGATATGAATATGATATTGGTAAAATCATGAATGTTTTTAACATTATTAAACAGAACATTTTTATGGTTTGATGGATCTAAGGATTCTTGTATATAGCACCTACACATGCGACTGCACTTTACAATTGACAGTGACATTGCAATTGAGTAAAATCAAATGTTTAATCTTTGAATCTTCTTTTAAAAGAATTGCTTATACATCCATATATTACAAACCCTGGGATAACAATTTTAAGTGTCTTGTCAGTCCAGGCATGAATTAGATACCAATGTTTAACAACATTTATATTTAGAAGGCCACTTTAAACATTTCAAGCACAGTTACTGTAGAATTGAAATATATATTACATCACTGTCTATTTTAACACAGGAGTCAGACAAATCATCCTAATTCTCTAATATTATTACATATAATTTGGCAGTTTTTTTCTACAAAGTCAAGAGCAAATCTGCACAAGTTTGATTGACCAAGGGTTTGGTGAATCCATATAACCTGAAGTTACAGGCAAATCCTATTCAAGTATGTGGGGAGGAAGGAGAAAATACTTCAGCTGGATGTGCAGGTGCACATTATTCACCTGCTTAATTTTTTTAATCTTTTTTTGTTCAGTCTATGAAACAGATGGTCAGCAATGGTAAATGCCCCATTTTAATTACCTCAAACATAAAAAAAACACTATCCTAAAAAAAAAAAATGAATGTGAAACAAGAACAAATATACCCTCAAAATAAATGGATCTCCACAATATCAAACCCCGAAAAAAAGTTATTTTTTAAGCTGAAGCAAATCTCAAATTATAAGAGGCAGGTGTGTTTTTCCTTATATCCTTGTACATTTCTTTCATATCATATTGTATCAAATGGGATTATTACATTTGTCCTTTTCACACTAAAAAAGCAAACTGCATACACATCTAAAAAAATGCAGTGGTACCAGTTCATTAAAAGAGTACTCTCCCTACACCCATAGGACCCATAGGACAATGCAACATTGCAGAGAAAAAAATATATAGAAAAAAACAAAAATGCCTAACATCAAATGCTAAAATCATGGCCATTTCTGAGTAGTCACTTTGTCACAAAGCATTTACAGTAATGTAAGGCATATACACCTACAAACAATAGAGTTAGAGAATAGAAAAAAAAAAGAATCACAAAAAGGGGGATAGGCACAAAAACGTGGAGTCCCAATTTCTACATTTTGTAGTGAAATGCCACCTTTTTGTCAAGTAGGACCTCGTGATATTTTTCTTTTCTCAGTTTTATTTAGTCTGCATATTTATTTTCTTCAATTGGCTTGCTACATTACCCATCAAACCTATCTTCCCTGTAGCACCAATCTGACCTGACTCCTTGGGCTAGTTAAATAGTAATTGCCTTTCTGGCTGCTGTGGTTCCTTCGGTTGACCCTTACTCAATGCAGAAGGAAGTAATTATGATTATTGTAGGTGCCAGCGGGAGAAATCACAGTGGCCTGTGGGGATCATGATATTTATAACATTTAGGGTGTAGAACCAGATCTGCACCAGTGGCTGCTTCAGGGTGAATTTTCAACAAATTGTGCTATGTACAGATATGTATTCGGCTGTTTTCTTCACAATTTAGTGTTTTTGTAATTATGTTGACCACCTAATGGGTTTACTTAAATTAGGAGTTGAATCAAAATCTGCTCTTCTCATTTTCTGGAAATCCATGAAGTCTAATCCAGACCCTCTATTATATATACAGTATTTTATTTGACTATTTGTTGGGTCTTTATTTTTGCCATCAAACAACAATCATCAAGTAACATGCTTATAGCTCTTTATATACTTATGCAGTCAGAATGTGAGTGACTTTCAGGCTACAGTGGCATTGTCTCACTTAATCCGATGCTTCCTTTTACCTCTCATGATAAATATTTCTCAAGCAGCTTTAGTTGTGCTACAACACTCTTTTGTGTCTCAGGATAATCAGGTGTCCTATTACCTATGCAAACTGTCATAGAAACATAGAGTTCATCATTACTGCCAATAATGAGGGGCAAATGGCCATTAAAAATATGTTATTCCTATCTAAATGTATAAATGAGACTTTATATATTAGCCACTTTTATCTACAGTAAAATAATTAGCTAGGTAGGTCTTAAAACCTGCAGTTTCCAAATCTACTGCAAAATAATCCTAAATCTTCTTCCTCCTTTTTTTTATTCTGATTTGGCACTAATCTATTTTCCACTAAATTCAAACATTTTATTGCTGGAAAGGAAGTATATTATATATCTCAGCAAAAACTTGTGCAGCCATGGTCAGCTCAGTTCAGTGTGCAATCCATGGCACTAGAAGTTTTAAATGGGGAGACTTGTCCCCATTTAACCTCTAGTGCCGGGGATCGCAAACACTGACAGGAGGATTCCCAGGGCTGCATTAATGAATGCAGCTCTGGGAATCCACTGCAATCCC
Organism: Pyxicephalus adspersus; assembly: GCF_032062135.1. Lineage (NCBI taxonomy): Eukaryota > Metazoa > Chordata > Amphibia > Anura > Pyxicephalidae > Pyxicephalus > Pyxicephalus adspersus. Next base: position 74,088,471 of record NC_092862.1, on the reverse strand, counting down.
CGTGCACTAGAGGTTAATTAACCTCAAGTGCCAAGGGATCACACACAGGAGGATTCCCAGGGCTGCATGAATAAATGCAGCCCTGGGAATCCTCCTGTAATGATTTCCTGAAACTTCCGATAGGTCCGCAAAATCGGTTCACCGAAATTTCACGGACCCATTGGAAGTTCAAGGAAATTTTCACGAGAATGCCAGAGGCATCCCTAGTAGACACTTTTCACAAGTTTTGCAAACCATATGGGGAGCACAATATTTGTCTTGGTCCCCAAGTTTAATACCAAATATTCAAGATATGCTTGTTTCAAAAATTCTGTAATGTTTCTTCTTGGTTTTTGCTGAAAATTATAACCACAAACGTAACAAAATACATTAGGGTCATTTAAACAACTTTTTCTGTAAAAAAAGAAAATGTATGAATAAAAAGAAGGCAAATGAAAGTTTCATGAAAATAATGCTACATTTATTAAATAAAATGCAAAAAATCTGTGTAAATAAAGCATGATAATAATATGCTGTGTTAACATTTGTTGTTGGTAAAATCGTCTAATCTGATTCCTGTATCACAAGAACAAGAGCTAATTCAATGAAACTGATATCAATTCAGCAGACCTAAATAAAACACACTAAGAATATTGAAACATTTTTTGAGCTGTGTAATCTTTTTGGCTATGTGTTAGGGGGTACTTTTCATTGGTTAACATAAGGGGCTTTCTTCCCAATGACCATCATGCTAATGTAGCATACGCTGTTGAGATAGAAATTTGTGTAAGGGTTTCCCTTAGACCTTAAGTTCTTTAAATTTGTCAAGCCATACAAGTGGCTACATTGCCAAATCTGTAATGGATCTGGTCCAGGATTAAAAACATTTGCCAAAAAATGTAGCAAATGATTTTAGGAAATCAATTCCAGGTTTTCTGAAATCTTTGGTAAATCTTTATATTCTTTAGTCTTGGGGAGATTTGATAAATCAGGCCCTCAGTATCCACACCTTCTGTGTTTTCTCTTCTATTTTCAAGTAGGAGAGGTAAGATGATAGATATTGTTAGATGCTAACAAAAGATATCTGCTTGGATTGTATATTAGATGTAGGGGTTTAGGAATTATTATACAACAATTTTCAGGGGTGGAAAAGGTCAGAACATTCAGTGCTAACTTTAGCAGACAAACCTCATAGCTCAAAAAAACATAAATATTCTTATTACACTGTATTTTTATGGGTAAATGTGTTTTTATTGAGGTTAACAACCAAATTATACAAACAGTTTACAGGAAATGAACAAAGTGTAAGTGGCATAGTTATAAACATCAAACAACCAATAAAGTCTCAATACAAAAACAATACAAAAAAAGGAAAATTCCGAGGTAGAAAAAACTCATTATTGAGATTGACATATAATATATTAATGTCCAGCATATGAGTTTATGAAAATGCAAGTCACCTCAATAACAACAATGAACAGGAAAAAAACACAACAAAACAATTAGGAGCCTGGTTGAAGCCTTTGTCTTGCAATGAGTATGTCAATCTTATAAATAAGGGAAAGAAGAAAAATAAAGGGGGGTAGGATATGGGAGGAGAGGACAATGTGGGGAGGGTGGTGAGGGAGATTTAGGTTTTAGAGTGAGGTTTTATGAGAACATTACACAGCAGAAGGGCTGGGGAGAAAGGAGGGGGAGCCCAATCTAGATTTCAACACAGATGGGGAGCTAAAGTGCTCCCAACATGCCCAACATGCCCTAAATTTATCTACACAATCATTATCAAACGCTTAGATTTTCTCCATCCTCATGATATAATTTAGCTTGTCAACCCAGAAAGGGAGGGGGTGGAGGTCTGTTTCCAATATAGTAGAATAAGTTGGCTGGCAGCCGCCAACGGGTGACAGTGTATAGTTTTCTTATAAAAACCAGGAGAGTTAGGCAATACAGACAGCAGAGCTACTTTTGGAGAAGAAGCCAAGGGAATGTCATACAAATCTGAGCAAATGGTGAACACCTTATCCCAAAATGGTTGCAAGGTCAGGCGTGACCCCCAGATATGAAGATAGTCTCTCTCCTTAATCCCGCATCACCAGCAAACACTAGGAGCAGAAGGGAACATGTGCTGGAGGGTGACAGGATCTCTATACCATCGTGTCAATATTTTAAAGTTTTTCTCCTGTGTGTATCCACAGACCGAGGATTTATGCGTGAGTTCAGAAGCTGCTAGCCTGTCCGACTCTGCAACCTCGTGTCCCAGATACTGACTTCGCTGGGCTCGAGTTAGCAGGGATGAAATTACCTAGGGTCGGATCCAGAAAATGTCTGGCTTAAAGCCAATATCCCTTGTATATCCTGCTATCCTGTGTTGGTGAAGCCCGAAAGGAAAGGAGGGATTATCGAATATGGGGGTCAGAGGAGAGGGTATATAGGAAAGATAAAGGCGATTTCTAGTGGAGAGCCAAATCTTCATGGTCGCTAGGGTAAGGGGCGAAAGGGAGGAGTGTGGGAAGTCCATGAAGGCTTGTGTCCAGGCCACCACTCTTAAGTCCAGGGGGGAAGATCCTGTTCTAGCTGAGTGGATATTTCGCATTCCGGTTTGGATTGCAACTCCACTACCCTGGTAGGTAAGGCAGCTGCATGGTACAGTTCAAAATCAGGTAGACCCATACTGCCAACCTGTTTACGTCTACATAAAGATGTGTGCTTAATCCTGGGACAGTGACCACTCTATACAAATTTATTAGCGGGAATATAATGTCTGAAAGAACATTTTAGGGGGAGAAATAGGGTCGGCCTAAAAGACATATAATAATAATTTGAGGAGAGAGTCCATTTTAAGGACATGTATCCAGCCAAATCAGGAAAGCTGAAATTTTTGCCAAGTGTCCAGATCCTGGGATATGGTCTTGAGCAGCGGAGCATAGTTGAGCTGGAAAAGGTGGGTAAGATCTGTTGGGATAGAAACCCCTAGATATGTGATGTGTGTTTTGCACCTTTTAAAGGGGAAATTTGAGGCCAGGTTGGGCGATAGAGAGATGTTTATGGCCTCTGTTTTGGAAAGGTTCACTTTGAAGTTTCTGAAATAACCAAACCGGTCCATTTCCTTAAGGATAGAGAGAAGAGAGGCGTGGGGCTGTGTGATGTAAAGAAGAACATGGTCAGCATAGAGGGACAGCTTATGATTATGTGAGGGAATGAGTACCCATTTTTTTTTTTAGCGCCAACATATTACGCAGTGCTGTAAAAAGTCCATAGTCATGCCACTAGCTGTCCTTTAAAGAAGCTTACAATCTAATGTCCCTACCATAGTCATATGTCATTAATACAGTCTAAGGTAATTTTGGGGGAAGCCAATTAACCTAACTGCATGTTTTTGCAACCTTCAACTTTAAAAAGGCTACATTTTGACACTGCAATGTAGTACAATTTCCTACTAACTCTGGAGGACCACAGCAAGGAGTGCTCCATATATAGTATACAGGAGAGGTAAAGACCCGCAGGCTATGCTTTTAGGACGCCAGAGACAGGTTGTTGCTCTGTGATACTCACTCTATTTTCTTCTGACTAGATTTAGAATGTACAAGCATCATTTTTCACCACATAAATACATTATCGTAGATTACAGTCTACCAGTGGAACACACCTTGTATTAGTTAGATATTTGTAATGACTGATCTCCACTTTAGTATGCAATCCTTTTCTTTTTTTACACATGAGAATATAATTTTTTTCAACAGAAAACAGACACACTTTAGCTCACATTACACTGTAGTATACAGGGCACAGTTTAACATCAATTCTTGTTTTTTAGTATTAAATTTGCTTAAAACTAGGAAAATACCACTGCATTCTTTTATATTGACATTCAAAATGTTCAAGTGTCATTTTAAATGTTACCTACTTTCTGTTAAAAAAAAACTTAAATTACAATAAAATACACAACAAAATATATATTAGCATGCTTTTTAAAGCATGACAAGTTGACATGCAATGCAAAGATCACTGCAACATGCTATAGTGTTAATCTAGTCTAAAGGATTATCCTTAACCTTAAATGCAACCTTAATTTCACCTTCCTCATTGGCAGCAAACAATTGTGTCTAAATAAGTAACATTTTGAAAAATTGTCCAAATTTTTTTAGAAATGTCAGCGAGAAAACTGTTTGAAAAGAAAATTTATGATCTGTGCTGTGTTACTGGAAGAACTCTTAATACAAAAATCATTCCTGTACCCCTTGATTAAAGAGGAAAAAAATTAGTAATTTATAGCCATATAAATGTATAATTTATAGCCATTACAGTCATGTGAAAAAGAAAGTGGACATATTTCAAATCTCAGATTTTACATATTAGAATATGTTAAACAATAAACACAATAGAGACCCTGATGTCAAAGTCCAAATGGAGAAGCCTTGTGTGAAAAAAAAGTACACATCATGATCTTATACCTTGCAGAAGCACCTTTAACAGCAATAACTTATAATAATTTATTTCTGTATGACTTTATATGTCTCTCACAACATTGTGAAATAATTATGTATGACTATTATTTACAACATTGCTTTAGTTCATTGAAGTTTGTGAGCATTAGTTTATTGCTTAATGTACTGCCGCAGCGTTTTGATTGGATTGAGGTCCAGACTTTGACAGGGTCATTGCAGCACCTTGCCATTCTGTTCTAGATTTGCTGGTGTGTTTGGTATAACTGTCCTGTTGCTTAGGCTAAGCTTTAGCTGATGACTTGCACTGATGGCATTACATTTAATTTTAGAATACTTTGGTATACAGACATGTTTATAGTCAACTCAATGACTGCAAGGTGTCCAGGCCCTATCGCCTGCAAAACAAGCACAAATCTTCACCCATCCACCACTGTGTTTAATAGTTTGTATAACGTGTTTGTGCTGGTATGCTATGCTATGCCAAACGTGGTGATGTGAATTGTGGCCAGACTTCTCCACTCTGGTAACTTTCTCCTGGCAACTCTTCCAAACAAGCCATACTTGTTTACTCTTTTTCTAATTGTACTGTCATGTTCTTTAACATGCTAGTTTCACTTGGTAGCAGCTGGCTGCTACTTACCCACGTAGTTCCTTGAAATCGGTACACTGATTCTGCATTTTGACTTTAGTCTTTGGAAAATAAATACCAATATGTTGCAATATGGTATGTGTTGTTGTTTATCTGAGGTTGTATTTATCTAATTGTAAAAACTTTTATTATATTTTGACATAAAAAAATGTTACATATAACTACTGTGTGCTTTCTTTTTCTCATGACTGTATATATAAATTTTATTCAAATATTTTATCTTTTTTTGTATTGTATCTATACCACTTCCATTTTGTTTCATTATAAATGTAATTTCGTTTTTCCCTATCATGTCTAGTTTTTGTGATGCAGCTTATTATATATTGTGTGAAATTCATTATAAATAGCCTTAACATATTACAACATTTAACAACAGTTTTCTTTTTTTTAGGTTAGAGACCACACTAACTGCGATTGATTTCATTTGTCATCATGCATAGAAATTGCCTTAATGATCCAGACAGTTTCTGTTACGTGTGGGGTTCATTCAGGACCAAAGCACAACGTCGCTAAATTACCACAGAACATAAAGAGATATACAAATTATATTTTGGCTGTCCACTTGGTGATCAGGATAAATCTTGGGAGCCACATGTCATCTGTACCAGTTGTTCCAAGAGACTGCGTGACTGGCTAAATGGTAATGCCATTTGCAATCCTGATGGTGTGGAGAGAACCGCGAGACCATCTAATGGACTACTATTTTTGCTGCTTTAACAAAAGTGGATTAGGTAAGTCTTAGGTAAAACTAAGCACAAAATTGTATATCCCAGCCTCGATTCTGCAATTATTGATTATTTATTGCCAGTAACGGTACCGTTGGTTGGACTTGCTTCTGTAGAAGGTGATGAGGAATGCGCTGGAATTGCAGCCAGTTACAACCCCGAATCATCTGATCCTGACTACTTGGCCGATGAAGATTCAGAACCAGAGACCTCTACACAAGCAGAGCAGAATGATCCCGCTCGTGATCTAAATCTCTGTGCTTCACGGCTTAAACAGAAGCACTTGCTTGCAAAAGGGTGTAACTGTAACTCACTACAGAAAACGAAATCATAACTTGACAACGTTCTTCACTAGTGATGGCTCACTGTGCTACTGTCATGATATAAATGCACTCTTTAACAGTTTGCCACAAGAGCATGTTTCATCTGAATGGCGTATCTTCATTCATTCCTCTAAAAGAAGCTTGAAAGCAGTCTTACTTCATAATGTTAATTCCAAACCAAGTTTACTGATTGCCCATTCCGTTAACCTAAAGGAGTCCTATGACGACATGAAGTTACTACTTGAAGCAATCCAGTATAAAACACACCAGTGGAACATCTGTGGGGATCTAAAGGTCATTGGCTTGCTGATGGGAATGCAAGGAGCATTCACACAATATTGTTGTTTCCTATGCCTTTGGGACAGCTGATCTACGGGAGATCATTATGTCAAGCGTGATCGGCTACAAAGAGATACCTATAAGCCCGTAACAAGCAGTGTCAAGTTTCTGCCTCTGGTTGATCCGCATAAAATATTTCTGCCACATCCCATACAAAGTTGGGCTTGATGAAGAACCTTGTAATGGCCATGGGTAAATCAAACTCCATGGGTTTTCAGTACCTTGTTGAGAAGTTTCCAAACATAAGCAATGTAAAAATGAAGGAAAAGATATTTATAGGGCCAAAGATCGTCTGTTTTGCAGGATGATGTTTTCAAACAATCTCTCTCAGCAGCTGATCTAGAAGCTTGGGGTGCGTGTGTGAAAATTTCCTGGGCAACCACAAGTCTCCTGCATACAAGGAAGGAGTTCAGAATCTGCTTGATTCATACCAGAAACTGGGTTGCCGCATGTCATTAAAAATACATTTCCTGCACTCACATCTATCTAGAATTCTGCCCGGAAAATCTTGGTCTGGTGAGTGACGAACAAGGAGAACATTTTCACCAGGACAATCAGTTAATGGAGCACCGTTACCAAGGTTTCTGGAATGAAAGTATGATGGCTGACTACTGCTGGATGCTGTACCGTGACAATCCAGACAAGGAGTACAGAAAAAAGTAAAGAAAATCATACTCTAGGCATCTGTCTGAAGTAACAATGATACCTGACTGACACTGTTCAATAGATCTATACCACAGTGGCCTTATTTTACTTCACACTGAAGATGTATTAACATTCACTTCAATGGTGCTTAAGTTTTAATACAAAATAGATGCACGTACAATGTTAACTATATTAGTACTCATAACTCAGGAACTGTATGTGTTAGGGAACAACTAAAAACAGATCCAAAATCTGCTTGAAAAACTGATTTAGAAAAGTTTGCTGTGGTTTCTGATGAATATCAAAACTAATTTTTTGTTGACCTGTGTTATGCTTCTAATTACATGTAACCTTACTTTGGTTCTTTCTTCTTTAATGTATTTATTATGCCATATTGTACAGAAATCACAGTTAAAACGCACTGACATGAACAGTCCAAAAAATTTGACATTTTCATAGAAAAGAAAGCCACTTTTTTTGTACTGCTTTCTCTGTTTATGATTCCAATGCATCTTGCTGAAACAGTCATTTTTAGGGGTCCGTATAAAATACATTTGGGGAAGTTCCTATTTGCAAGGGCCTGTACAATATTGATTACTATCAGTCTCATGTTCAGCGTCTCCCATTTATATCTTTAAAGCATGCCCTGAGACTTTAACTATAGCATGTCTGCAGTTTCTGGCAATCTCTTGTAGCATGTCTGCAGTGTCTGCCAACAGAGCATTGTATTTATTGGATATTATGGGTTGTCAATTCTCAATTTCAGGGACTGCACTTGCAGTCACCTATATCATGTGAGTTGACTAGCATTGATCTAGTATATTGTGTGACATATCTTTGTCATACCAAACAGTGCTAGGGTAGCACAAAAAAAGGATTAATTTCTTGCTGTATTAAACTGGCTAAAACTTGATTCATTTTTTCTGTTATTAGACTGACTTTCACATCTTCATAATCTAATATTTATTTAAGTAAATTGTACCAAAAGTCAAAGAATGAAACAAGATAATATCACTGCAGAAATTCTGAATGCTTGCTTTATATTGTGTGGCATAAACCCTGTATAACCCTCTACAAAGTAATTAACCACCATTTAAAATATTCATGATGACATTACTGTAAAATGGCAGAAAATTCCAATGTAATAGCAGATCATTTGAACTTATTTTAGCACTGAAAATGATTATTTATGGATGTTTGTCAGTTCTTATAAAGGATTTTAGAAAGTCCTGTTGCACGCGAGTCTCTAATGCGGGTTGTGTATCTAGGTCACAGCACACAATCGCTCCTTCTTGAGTACAAATCACTGCATCTCCTTAGAAGTGAATGTCACATCAAGCATCACGTAGGTTCTGCTACCACATTAGCCAGGCACCACTGATGAATAGGCAGAGTTTGCTGTTGATGAAAATAAGGAAATATTATTGCCTTGTTAGCATAGTATGTTGGGATCACAGAACATGCAATGCACAATGTTTACATCAGTTTATCTTGGCTGGGTCAAACTTGCCATCATTTTTTGTTAAATTCACATTGCTGACTACAGAAATTGCTTGTGTCCACTGACATTTTATAGTTCACCTTAAGTCATTCTACCTTGCAAATTGTGCTGTAAAAAAGCTGAAAAATACATTTAAAGGAAAACCAATAAATAACCAAAACAGAAATGTAATTTCTAGCACAAATGGACTTTTCTAAGTTATTTAACAGAAACAGTTCTCAAACTCCTGTTTTTGTGTTTTTTGCTTATTTTGCATTTTATATGTTGGCTATCATCAGTACTGTACAATTTGTCCAAATAAATCAGTAATAATAATAAAAATAAATAAGTAATAATCTTTGTTACCTATTGGTTTCTGTTGTTGTAAATCTTCCCAAATGGACTAAAGCCCTCCAATTCTAAATACCTGGTCCAGCTCTATATCCAGCTTAGTAGATACATTTCTGCAACATGTGCATGAAATACTGTATATACTCGAGTATAAACTAAGATTTGTTTTGACCTAAAATACAATCAGAAAAAGAATCTTGGTTTTTACTTGGGTCACAGCTCCAGATGGTGCTGAATCCTTATGCAAAGTGCATAATAAACACCTGCTGTATTAACCACCTGGGCGTTTCACTGATGTCTAGATTTCTGTACCAAAAGTGGTACACTGTTTTTCATGAATTTTTTTTTTAAATTGTAGACCTGTAACTTACAGAAATATGTCCGAACAAGGGTCTAGTAGATATCATGAATATAAAAAAAAGTTTCAAACACACAATCATGTAAAAAAAAAAAATTTACTTTTAATAAAATTAAATAAAAAACACAAAAATCAGCTTAAACAATTATACATAAATAAATCAAAAATACTGAAAATGCAATAATTCGGTATACTGTATAGTAATATATTTTTCTAAAACACCTCCCTAGTGTGGTAAATTTTAAAACAGAGTCCAACATCACATATCAATAGACAAAACCACATAAATATATTTTGTATTATTTTGTATTGGATTGGATACAGGACTTTGTATTGAATCCAATACAAAATATTTGAATTTCCTGCTACGACCCCCGTCAATTGGTATATGCACTGACATCATCAGGAATCGCCGAGGGACGCGTTCGCGGTGTTCTAATTCTTTCCGAACTTCCGTACTTTATTTAAATTTATTTTAGATTGTAGGCTATTATTCACTGAATTACTCAATATTTACTTATAATTCACCGAATTACCGCATAATTCACCGAAATATGTCCAACATTTTTTTAAATTTAATAATAAAAAAATTTTTTATAAAAAAAAAAATCTTTAAAAAAAAAAATTAGTGTATAATGTAATGTAACTGTATAGTAGCTTATATAATATATATATTACAATTATATATATATATATTAGTTAGATTGCTTTGTATTGGACTCAATACAGCTTTTTTGTATTGAGTTCAATGCAAAGTTATTTGAATTTCCCGCCCCGCCTCTTGCCCGCACCGACGCATGCAGCGACGTCACTGAGAAACCCCGGAGATCGTCACTGCACACGCCGGGAGAAGACAGAAGAGAGAAGATGTCTCCGGAGGAGCTGCGGGGACAAGGTAAGTATTTTTTTTCAGTTGTAATGCGATTGTCATACAATGTTGTATGACAATCAGATTGCACTGTAACGCATGTTTATACTTTTAGCTACCCCGACCTTGGTTCGGGGTAAACGATTGTAGCAAGTTTACTTACCCCGAACCAAGGTCAGGCTAACTGCCCGGGTGGTTAAACATGATTAGGGTTTATTACACACTTTACATGGACACAACTCCATGTACTCCTAGCTAACAATAATGCATAAAAGAACATTTAGGAGCAAGTGAACCATAATAACCAACTCAAAAGTACAAAATCTTTAATCTGTAAAAAGAATGGAAAAGATAAACAGACTGAGCCTATGTCATTTTAATTTTCCCTCTTTTAAAAAAATACTTGATGAATGAACCACAATGGATATATTTACTCATATTTTCTTTATTGTCATTTATGTTATTTGCTGTTTTTGTGTTCAAGGTTTGTACTCAAGTCAACATAGTTTTTCAGAAATGTCCTCATAACGTTCCCCTTTAGGTGTTTCTTCAAATTCGGGAACAGATAATAGTCCGAAGGGGTCCAGTCAGGTGAGTAGGGGGGATGGTGGACCACAACGTTGGAGGTGTGAGCAGGTGCATTCTCCTTCAAAAAAAGATCCCTTTGGTCAACTTTCCACGGTGTTTCTTCTTAATTGCCTCCTTCAGCTGGTCCAGGAGGTTAGCATAATACTGTTCGGTGATACTAGAGCCCCGAGGTAGGTAGTCCACCAACAGAATACCATCTTTGTCCCAGAGAACAGACGCCATGACTTTTTTGGACGATTTCTGGGTTCGGAACCCAGAAATGGGGGACCTGCTGTGGCGCCATTCCTATAACTGTTCCTTGGTTTTAGATCATAGATGTGGAGCCAGGTTTCATTGATTAACCTAGCCAAAAAGTCCTGCGCAGCTTCAAAATGGGCCAAAACGGCTTTGGATGCTTCAACTCCTCCCTTCTTCTGATCACTGTTCAAATATTTCGGCACCCAGGAACGTCTCAGCACCCCCCCCCCCCCCCCCCCCGTATTCTGAATTAAAACTAATAATTGAAAAAAATAATACTAGAATTATTAATGGACAAAAACTGACTTAAGTAATGATCTGCTCATTACCTTAGATGAAGAAAGAGTAAGAGATGTCAATCCAAAACTAACTGATTTTCTGGTATCATGAGTCAAAAGATTATTTTAGGTAAAAGTAAATCATGCATGGTCAATTTGCATGACTCAGTTCATTTAGATGGACTTCCCAGAAACGAATCTGCATCACATTGTGTTAAGTGTGATTTGGCATGTCTGTCATTACCACAATAATATTTTTTAAAGAATTTAAAGTAAGCATAAGGCCTAACAGAATGACAGCTATTATATTAAATAAATTAAATTAAAAAATAAATATACCAGTTTTTTATTTTTTTTTCATTACTTTTGCATCTTGGTAGAGCTGAAATTCTACTGCCCTTTGAAGCCACTTCACATCTACATGAATGAACTCCTGCAATAACTGCATGGCATTCATATGATAACAATAGTGATCAATGTCTGTGTCATTTGTGTTAAAATGGCTACTTGTGGTATCCATCACAAACCCATGTGACAGGGTGACAAAGGATTATATTTAGTATTTGGAGTGTGGTCCTGTAACCATTCATGGCAGAGTTACAAGGTAATATTAACGAATGTGTCAGATTTGAATATATAAAAAATGTTTGGTATTACAACAAAGAAAAACTTTAAAAATTGCTAGGAGATGCAAATCTATTTTTGCAAAAGCAACTTTCTCTTATTATTATTACACAGTATTTATATAGTGCCGACATATTACACAGCGCTTTACAAAGTCCTTAGTCAAGTCATTAGCTATCCCTCAAAGGGGCTCACAATGCCCCTACCTCAGTCTTAAATACAGTCTAAGGTCAATTTTGGGAGGAAGCCAATTAACCTAATTGCATGTTTTTGGAATGTGGTAGAAAACTGGAGTACCCGGAGGAAACCTGTACAAACACGGGGAGAACCTGCAAGCTCCATGCAGAGAGTGTCCTGGCCAAGATTCAAACCTGGGATATAGCGCTTCAAAGGCCAAAGTTTTAAACTCTGAGCCACCCTGCTGCTCTTATACCCAAAAATCCATTTATTCTTGCTTCTGGTGATAGTAATATTTGCAATAAACTTTTTTTAAATTTAACTTCTTGTTACAGTTCATTTTATTAGTTTGCAAATAACACCAATGCACCAATGCTTATATACAAAAGCTTTTTTTTCTTGAAATAAATTCAAATCGCATACTAAATCAAGCTAGTTTTCCCCTGGGTGTGTTCTTGTGCACGGCTTAAATTGTCTTCCTAATAGGTCGGTTTTTTGATCACTGTGTAGTATATTCACCGGTGGTTTTCCCCAAGTTTTGAACATGTTGTTGGAACATAACCTCAACCCCATGCCGACACTTTCTTGAAATAGAGTGCTTTTGTAATACCATCTTTTGCAGGAAGGACATGTGGGAAGGCCTGGTATCAGCATACCTTGGGAGCTGCACTTGTTTCTTTGCTATAGGGAAACTGCCCTTCATGTCTGACATCCTGGGCTAGTTACCTGGGGAAATACAATTTTATTTATTTATTTTTTCCATAAACAAATCGGTGTATTATATTCTCAATATGCTATTTTATTTTCCCTAAAAGATGACATCTCAAAGGAAAAAATTCCTACAAAGGATAGTCACACTCCAAAGCACAATGGAAAAAATGTCAGAGGCACTGAGGGCTGCAACTAGGGAGCTGAGCAAGCACCCTAGATGAGAATATTCTACCTTCATATTCAGGGTGAACCTTTTGTTACATACGTTTGTACATACTTTTGTTGGTTTTCTATTTATTTTATAAAGTTTTTTTTTATATTTTGTTAATAAAAAAATTGTACTTTGTTAAAATTTGCATTGTGTTATTCATTATTGGTTGCAAGCCAGGTAAACTTTTACACTGAGGAACAGAATGCTAGAAAGTGACGCAGAAGTGGAAGAACAGAGAACAGCACTGGAAAGTGACGCAGAAGAGGAAGGGCAGGAAACAGGGACAGGAAAAGTAAAAAATCAACAATATAATAATAATAATATCAATAAATAACATTATTACACATATAATGCTATACATAAGAATATGTGGATTTACATACGCACACACATCCATGTGCGGTACAATCCACGATCACTGCACAACTCTACACACTATAGATAGCAAACGATCATCACCCAAACAGATCCACCAGGACAGTCACTCGTTTCCAGTGACATTCCTCATTCATAGTTGTCGTTGTGCACTTTTTTTGTTAACGAATATTGATCAGTCGTTAATCATTCGTTTCCAGCGACAATTATTGCACGTGTGTACATAGCTTAAATATGTGTGTTTTAAGGTGAACATGACAGCAGAATAATTCAAGGATATCTCATTTCATTCCCCCAATGATTTAACCAGAATGCTAGAACTTCCACAGTTGTACTGTCAACATTCAAATCATATTAAAACCATTATGCAATTATGCAAGATTTGTCCATCAGCTGTCTGCATAATAATGTAAAAGTCACCCGAAACTGAAATGGACATCATTTTGCATTTTTGAGGTGAATATTTAGTGGGTAGTTTGCCCAGGAAATCATTGATAAATATACCTTTATTTGCCCTGGTCACGACTCCCACTGAGAATAAAAAGTGATGCTAAATCCAAAATGTAAGTGTTGTCACCAGAATCATTATAGAAGTAATAACTAAAAAAAACAGAAAAAATAGAATTAGAAGTAATAAAAAATCTACCACTATTCCACTGACAACATTGTTTGGAGATTTTTCTCTTACCTTCTTTCCTAAGAAGTGAGGAGAAACCTTTCCCAATGGGGGACAGACTAAAAAAACAAAAAAACTGACTGGTTTTAACTAGTGAGGGTCGGTTGGTTTCAAATAGAGTCAATTCTGACTCAGATTTGAGCTATTCGGACCTTGGGTTTTAACTCAGAACCACTGAGTTAAGTAAATCAACGCTCAAATTCTGATATACATCCACTTTTTCTCATTGCTGCTAATAAATATTGCCCATTTTTTCTCAAATTGTGATTTGTTAACCAAGTGAAATTACACCAACTATTTCCAGTTATAACCAGGTAATTTTTGTCCCTTTTTTTATGTAAACATTTCCTGTTTCTCAGAACATGTAAACCTGAAAAAACAGAAAAATGGATTCAAACTGGCCCCTGGCCGGCCAGAAGGAAATTATTTTAAGTGATTTTAATCAGTAGAAGTTATTGAAGTGAAACTAGGGAAATAATCATTTTAAACCTTAAACGTTTTTTTTTGTTTTAAATTCAAATTTCTAGCTGATCCTTCCTGATCCATCCCAATTTGATCTGACTTTGATCTTTTTGATTTTTTTCCACTTTACTCGCCTTTATTGGTTACTCATACAAATCCAGTTATTGCTGTAAAAATATTTTAAAAAGGCATTTGCCACTTTTTATGAACTATAAATGTCTTTTCTTTTTACTTCAATCCGGCCCTGTAAATTTAGATCAAACTAAAATGGGATGGTTTGAGACAGATTGAAACTGTCAGATTATATTTAATTCTGGCAATGCTCCAAGCAACATAGAGCTATCCGCATCTCAATCCAGACCTGTACTGTAAAAAATAGGACAATGCAGTACTTAACAACAAAATTAACAACCATGCAGTAATGTAAGCCTTGATAACAATTTAAAATATATTTTGCTCAAAGCTTTACACTACACACAGCCACAAAACTTTGCCCCAAATACAGTGATGACATTGTCTTGATGGATGTGTGGTGACATAATCTCATGTTTAGAGCCCTTTTGACTTTTGGGTTGCTAGTTGGTAGGAGCTGAAGCCTAGGCCCTTTTTTATCTGTCAAAGACTTATTAGTCTTTATGTTTCTGTACTCCCAAATTCTTTGTGAAAAAACGCTATATGAATACTTTGAAAATAAAGTAAGTGACATAAAAACATTTCCATTGTTGTATGGTTTTATCATACAGAGATCAGTGCCAGATTACCATATGATAATTAAGAGTTCAAGAATGTCTTGTATTGTTCAACCCTGACAAAGGCTGGACCAACAGACCTGGTAATGGTGCCACCTCAATACCCTGTTTCCCCGATTATAAGGCACTGTCTTATATTTTTTGAAATGCCAAAATATGCCCTAGGTCTTATTTTCAGGGGATGTCTTATTTTTCCATGAAGAAGACTACAGTACACATTTATTGTTGAAACTCACTCATGTGCGATTGATTGTCCCCTTCTGATCACTCATGTTCAATTTCCCCATCTGATCACTCTATGCCATTGATTGCCCCCTTCAGATCACTCTATGACATTGATTGTCCCCTTCTAATCACTTTATGCCATTGATTGTCCCCTTCTGTTTACTTACCGGTAATTAAGTGTAGGGATCTCTGTTAGGGTAACTCTGTTAGGGCAGGGATCAGCAGTGTGCTTCCTGGTTCAGAATCGCGGGGGCGCGTGTGCCGGCTTTTTACTTTCAGTTTGGCTCTGCACTGCAGCCAAGAGGAGACACGCACTGCAGCCAGCATCAAGGAGACACACACAGGATCGGATATCGGGGAATGTCTTATTCACGGGTGAGTGTCTTATTTTATTTATTTTTTCAAAAATCGGGGGTGGCTTATTTAATGGGGATGACTTAAAATCGGGGAAACACGTAGTTTTCCCAACCCTCAACTGGGACTGCCAAGTACCCATTCGCCAACACATCCTGCATACCTATGGATGCCACCCCAGCAGAGAAAGCGCAACAATTGTTCACCCCCTCACTGCTGCAAAGCCCCATGCAAACCAGATGCCTGATGTTCAGGTGACCTGATGATCACCAGGGTGCTCAGGTGAAAAGGCCAGTCTTAGGGGCACACTGATGCAGGGCCTTTTCCTCTCCACACATTCAAAAACAGAATGCTACCCATCATCTTAGATAGCCACTGCAGGGACTTCCACAGACACACTAAAACTGGCCCCTCTGACTCCTGTAGGTTTTGCTAATCCATGGATGATTTACAGAATTTACCTTAATACCTGCATGAGTGCCTCATATTCCTATTGGTGCTGACAGGAGCATTACTTAGTGAGGTGACCGAATGCTCCTGTATCTGCTGCCAAGATGAAAGAATGCAGCCAGAAGCAGACCTAAACTTAAAAGTTATATAAAGAAAAAATATTAATGTGAGATGGGTACCCTTTTTTCACCTTTACAGCAGGCTACGTCAACCAATCTTTTGCCTGTGCAGAGTAATATACAATGACATAGCCAGATGAAGGAAGAAGATGGAGGAAGATGGCAGCACCTGGCGCACCGTAATAGATGAGAATTCCAGGACGACGCGGGATCTGATCAAGGACTTCTCTAGCGCTATTGAGGGATCTGAAGAAATAAATGCAATTGTGTTTTTTCTTTTAAGTTTAAGTTCTGCCTAAATATTTAGGAATATGAGCTTTTCTTTATTAAGATTTTGTTGTGTTATTCAAGTTAGAAAGTGTACAATATTTTTAGCATCCCAGTGAAACATACTTTTCAGTATAATGTATCTGCTAAATAATAATTTACATTAGAAGGAGGTCAATTTTAAATTCTAAATCTTTAAAATGATGTTTTTAGCTCTGCGTTAATTGCCAGGGCAGTTAGCAGGAACATCTATTGATTTAAATGTTAAACATATGTGAATAGACAATGTCACAACATTTTAAAAATTCCAGCAGACAGTTTTGAAAAATTGTGGTGGCAGCTGTGCTTAAACTATTAATTCCAGCAATTTGACAGGCCTATTTCCTCCCTGTAACCTTTGATAAAACTTTCATTTGGTAGAACATCGACCTGTTATGTGTCCAGCTATTTCAGTCATTTCTTTGAATCCCTAGACATTTTATTAACCTCCCATTTACCCAGCCTATAATCATCTTTTAGAAAACCCTGCAGATTAGCAAAATTAAAAGTAGATTTTGCCTTTATTTTGCCCACTTTATTTGAAGTTTTGCTGGATGTTGGGGAGGTACACTACCCGAGAGTCTTTAATGGTAAAATATGTTTCATAGATCCAATGTCTTCACATCACATCACAGGATCTTCTTGTTGTTTGTTTTTATTTATTTTATGTTATGGGAAATGCAATGTGAGAACAGATGAACAGTTACAGAATGGCAAATTATATAAGGAAGATCTTGTTATTTAGCCCCTAATCTACTGTATATATGAAGCCAGAGGCCAAAATATTCCATTAAGCTCCTCGTCCTATTACAAGATAGTATTTAGGTGCACATGCAGTTACACTGGGACAAATTGATAGAGCAATGAAACTAATGCAACCTCATGCTTTAAATAATTATTTCTATTCCTAGCCATGAAAATTGTGTGATCTATATTTACAGATTAATAAATGCTTTTGAGAAGGCATTTTGAGTTCTATCTTCACTTAGTAAAAACTGCTACATAGAGAGATCATTGTACCATAAATGAGGACAAATCCAAGACTTCAAAAATACTTTGTAGCAGACAAATGGTAAAAGCTAAGATAACCCATAAGGTCTGTTTATTTAATATCGCTAAAAATTCTTTGAAGAGAAAAATGTGTCCAATAAACTAAAATAATAGGAATAACCAATGGGACCACATTGCCCCAAAGTGCATAAGACAAATGATAGTGTGAGCATGGCCTTATTCATTTTATCACTGACACCAATAATTTTCATTTTCTCCCTACTGATGGCTGACTTCAAGGTACTTCCCCTTTCTACAGACAGTTTTTTTTAGTTTGAGCGACCACAGGAAATTAGAACTTTTTTCTTCCACTGACCACTAATGCCAGACATTTTTCATTCCCTGTCAACAATGCCACAAACCACTAAAGATAATGTTTGTACTTACTACTGATGCTGGGCATTTTTTTCACTGACCTCCAACACTAGGTCATATTTTTCTCATCACCTTCTGGGACTTTAAACAATGAAAGAACATCCTAAACTAGATCAGCACCTGAAACACAAGAAAAAAAATCTGTTTTAACAAGCTGATCTTTGTAGTGTTACTTTAAACTATACCTTTAACTCTTCGTCATAGTCCCAATACTACCAATATTATTATCAGTTACAATTCTACTAATGTTGAATATTTTATTATCTTATTTTTTTCATCATTAACTTTATTTACCCTGGTATTTACTTATTTGAAACATACACTCATCATTATTGGTAGTTGAATAGTTTAGATTCTGAGTTCACATGACCTGCCCACGCTCAGGGTCATCCAAAGACATGCTGCTGCATTGACAAACTGGTCTTCATTTCTACACAGGGCTGCAGCCATTATCAGTATATAAAATATTGCAGCATTCTATATTCCAGTATAATAACAGATAGTTACAATTATAATAGGGCCTTATTTATTAAGGCTTCCCAAGGCTGGAGAGGATACACTTTATACACATGATACATATGGACACAATTAAACTATCCGAAACTAGTTTAAAAGCAAACAGCTGCATACATTTCCGTTAACACGTACCACGTCCTTTTCTGTTTTAAAATGTTTATTTATAAATATCTGGTTTATAAAACAGAACATATTTTGGCATATTGAGTGCGTGAGAAATTCTGTTCCAGTCATCATGAAAACATTAAGCAAGAATGATAATAAAATTTAATGGTATTTCTGGTGCTAGTAGGTATACTGCTAGTAGTAAATCAGTAGAAGTGGTTTCTGTGCTCTTTTCACTCATCCTTAGCAGTGAAAATATTTCACTGATAGTGTTGCATTTTAAAATATTTTGAGTTCAGAATGTTTATTCCTAATGAACAGCAAAGATATGAACTGAATTATAAGCCCTCAATTTATTTGTGATGTCCTTTGTTCAAATTTGGTCAGCTTGTTTATTCATGTGTAAAGAAACAGCTTACAAGTCAGATATCTTGTATTGGAAATAAAGATTATAAGAAGTCAAAATTCCTACAGACAAGAAACAAAACTTTACTCTTTCATCCAGTCAGTATTATTGAACTTTCTCATTCAAAGGCGTCAAGGTTTGAGTTTATTTGGTTATTCAACAGCTGACAGTGAAAGGAAGCAATGCAGCACATGCAAAATGACCATCGCTTTTGAAAATGTAAAGAGTTAAATGAAGACTGACTGCAGGGTGATATCTTTCACCTAGAAAAAGCACTAAGAAATAAAACCGTTAGATAATTAGTATGATAATTCATAAAGTAATAAGCCTCTGCCAAGTCCATCTATGTTAAAGTAATACAGTGTATTAAAGAATACGCTCTGGGCCCAGAGTTGAGACCTTGATGCTACAAAGTAAAGTGCCCAAACTTTTCACAGGTGATTACTTAGCATTTTGTACATTAAAACTATTCCTACATTTCAGTCCAATTTTTTAACACTGTAAACACTGTCATGTATCACATGTGACAAATTCACTTGAATCTGGATAACCTTTTTTACAAGTTTGTTGTGCAAACACATGCAATACATAAAAAGGAACATCAAACCTTGCTATCTATGCAATGTTTGATGTCCTCACATATCGCATACTGGGAAGTGCAGTAAACCACACTGCACCACACATAGTGGGAATGAGCCCTTAAGCAAAAAGTTACAATTCTGAAATTTTCAAAAAGTTCAGATTTGTGTGATTAGGAGATTATTGTAGAAAAGGCCTTAACTGTATATCTTTGTAAGCTTTAGTTATCCTGCATTCAAGTAATATCTTGTATTAGCATTTGAGTTATTTGAATTTGATAAATAAATGAATAAATGCTTTACCATGAGAATTGTAATATCATATTTGCTTTGCTTTCTATTTTTCAGTCAGTCCTTTCTATGTTTTCCAGTTGTATTAAATAGTTTTCCAAATTTTATCAAGAAAAAGTATAATTAAAAAAGACTAAGTATTTTTAACAAATAGTTCAGGCTCACATAACCCACATAAGACAACCTTTGATTATGTGGTCACAAAATTAGAATGTCATTTGATTGAATGCCTGCTTTGGAAAACCCAGGAACTTCTTGGTCAAACAATCACACAAGTGATTGCGGATTGTAGCACAAAGCTCCAAATCAGTGCATCATAGGTAGTAATACAGTTTATCTCCTTTGGACTTTGAGTAGGAAACTGCAATTAATTACACAGGTCAACAAAAAATAGTTTTGATATTCATCAGAAACAGCAAACTTTTTTAAATAGTTTTTCAAGCAGATTTTAGATCTGTTTTCAGATCTGTTTTTCTCTAACAACTACAGTTCCTGAAATATGAGTACTATTATAGTTAACATTGTAAGTGCATGTATTTTGTACTAAAAGATAAGCACCATTGAAGTGAATGGTAATACAGTAAAATAAGGCACACTGTGGTATAGATCTACTGAACAGTGTCCGTCAGGTACCATTGTTTCTTCAGACATGCTTAGAGTATGATTTTCTAGTGTACTCTTTGTCTGGATTGTCGCAGTACACCATCCAGCAGTAGTCAGCCATCATACTTTCATTCCCGAAACCTTGGTAACGGTGATCCATTAACTGATTGTCCTGGTGAAAATATTCTCCTTGTTCGTCACTCACCAGATCAAGATTTGAGTGCAAGAAATGTATTTTTAATGACGTGACAACCCAGTTTCTGGTATAAATCAAACAGATTCTGTACTCCTTCCTTGTATGCAGGAGACTTGTGGTTGCCCAGGAAATTTTCACACAGCCACTTGAATGCATCCCATGCTTCTAGCTCAGTTGCTGAGGGAGATTGTTTGAAAGCATCATCCTGCAAAACAGACTTGATCTGTGGCCCGATAAATATCCCTTTCTTTATTTTTGCAGTGCTTATGTTGGGAAACTTCTCAACAAGGTACTGAAAACCGATGGAGTTTGATTTACCCATGGCCTTTACAAGGTTCTTCATCAAGCCTAACTTGATATGGAGAGGTGGCAGAAATATTTTATGCGGATCAACCAGAAGGCAGAAACTTGACACTGCTTGTTCCAGGTCTTAAGGTATCTCTTGGTAGCCAATCACGCTGACATAATGGTCTCCCATAGATCGGCTCTCCCACAGGCATAGGAAACAGCAATATTTGGTGAATCCTCCATGCACATCCATCGGCAAGCCAATGATCTTTAGATCCCCATAAATGTTCCACTGGTGTGTTTTATGCTGGATTGCTTCAAGTAGTAACTTCATGTTGTCATAGGACTCTTCTAGGTTAAATGAATGAGCAATCAGTAAACTTGGTTTGGAATTACCATTATGCAGTGAGACTGCTTTCAAGCTTCTTTTAGAGTAATCAATGAAGATACGCCATTCAGATGGAACATGCTCTTGTGACAAACTGTTAAAAGAGTACATTTATATCATGACAGTAGCACAGTGAGCCATCACTAGTGAAGAACGTTGTCAAGTTAGAATTTTGTTTTCTGTAGTGAGTTACAGTTACAACCTTTGCAAGCAAGTGCTTCTGTTTAAACTTTGAAGCAAGAAGTTCTGCTTTGTCTTTGGAGAGATTTAGATCACCAACGAGATTATTCAGCTCTGCTTGTGTAAAGGTTTCTGGTTCTGAATCTTCATCAGCCAAGAAGTCAGGATCAGATGATTCGGGGTTGTAACTGGCTGCAACTTCAGCGCATTCCTCATCACCTTCTACAGAAGCAAGTCCATCATCTGATGGTACCAGAAGTGGCAATAAATCATCATAGGGAACAGGCCTAAATGCAGAATCGAGGCTGGGATATACAATTTTGAGCTTAGTTTTACCTGAGAATCCACTTTTGTTGACGTGGCAAAAATAGCAGTTGATTAGATGGTCCCGCGGTTCTCTCCACACCATCGGGATTGCAAATAGCATTGCTGCTTTATGCTGATTTATCCAGTCACGCAGTCTGTTGGAACAACTGGTACAGATGACATGTGGAGCCCAAGATTTATCCTGGTCACTAAGTGGACACCCGAAATATAATTTGTATATCTTTTCATGTTCTGTGGTAATCTGGCAACATTGTGCTTTCATTGTGAATGAACCACACACGAAACAGAAACTGTCTGGATCATTAAGGAAATTTCTAGGCATGATAACAAATTAAATCAATCGCACTTAATGCGGTCTCTAACCTTCAAAAAAGAAAACTGCTGTTAAATGTTGTAATATGTTAAGGCTATTTATAATGAATTTCACACAGTATATAATTAGCTGCTTTACAAAAACTAGGCATGATAGGGAAAAACTGAAAACAGATTTGAAATCCACACCAAAAATACTACAGAGCCAACATAACATTATATATGATGAAAATAACATGCTGACCTATGTTATACATTGTTGCAGTTTATGCCCTGACCAACACCACCACATTGTCATTGATAAGTACATAGTCATGGGACAGAAATGCTTACTGGATTGCTTTATTCTCAATATCTTGTGCAGCTCTAACCAAAGATTTAAATTATGGTATACTTCATATTTATCATTTGCATCTGGCACATGGCATGTTTCAAATCAGCAGCTTTCTTTAATTCATTCTGAAGCTGTGATTTGAATAGAGGGGAAAAATAGGGAAGCCAGATTACTTAATGAGTAACTCCGGAGAGACATGTTCCTTTATTACTGGCAGAGCTGTCTAGCTTTGTCAGTAATACACAATCTGCTTCCAAACATGCAAGCAGTGAAAGGACTTTTGTGAAAACTACTTTTTAAAGCAGGATATACCTATGTTAATGTGAAAAAGATGGCATGATAATTTTTTAATATTTAGTAAGCCAAGCATCAATAAAGTGTATCTGAAGGGCCACAAATCAGGAGTACAATTAAGAGATAGGGAGTCTCTGTAACAAGAAATGTGTGAACGAGGCCTTTCATTGCAGGATGCCCAAACAGTATACCGTTTTAAAATGAAGATTCAAAAAGATAAAACTTGTTTTTACAATTGCTTTAACACAGTGTTTCTCAGGAGGTTGCTAGGGGTTCCTTGAGCAGTGAGCAATCTTTGCTTCTCAGGCCAGTAGGCATTCCTCCCATTGACCACCACACTATTGTACTGTGACCTATGATAATATTACCTATAGCAGGGGTACCCTGAGGACCTGAAGGTGATTTCAAGGGTTTTCCCATGTTAAAAAGGTTAGAAGCAGCCAGATTTACCATTTTAAACAGAGCCATCACCAATTTTAAAAATCACAGACCAATCAAGTATTTTAAATGGTTAATTGTAGTCTTTTTCCTTTTATCTTGCCTTCCTACATTATATAGCCCTTTCCTCTTCTAATTTCCAATACCTGCCTCTGTTTGGCCATCTTTACTCTCTGTGCTTATATTACCTTTCTTGTAGCTGCCTAAAATACATTAGATACACCCTGTTCTTATGGGAACAAGGTTTAGGGTCTAAAAACATTGTATCTTTAAAGCATATTTGAAATTTTAATGAATAGGTTTACACACTAGAGAGGATACTCTTTCATCCGTGAAGCTGGGTAATCCAGCAAACCTGGAATGGATTTCCTAACAGTCATTAGCTATTTGTTAGCAAATATTTTAAGTCCTGGACCAGATCCATTCGAGGTTTGCTGGATCATCAAGCTTCACTGATGAAAGTATATTCTTTCCAGTCTTGGAGAGCTTTAATAAATCATGGTCAGTGTATACCTAAGCATGGCAGCAAGCTGAACCAACTAAAGGCTAAAATGATTATTAAAACCTCCCTAGTTTTAATTTGAAAGTCTTCATTTTATTTGAAATTCCCTTTTTATCAGCTTGTTTATGTAACTATAGACAAACATTTTCAAAATCTTGTAATCATACATACACAAGAGCCCTAGAAGCATACACCTAATAAATTCTTAAGAAAGAATAGAAGCTAATTATTGGTGATAAAGTTTACTAACTAAACTACCCATAAAAATAAAGTTGGCCAGTGTTATTCCTTTTGATGGGTGAGCAGTGACTAATGTAACTTTTAGTAAATCGTTAAAATAAGTTTAGCCATAAGAATGAACAAGGTGGAGCACAATCTTGGCCAACGTTCATGCTTCTTTGCTACCTATACTAACTACCCTAGTAGCACCCCATTGTGTGGATAGGGGGACCGCTGTACACATGTCAGATTTTTGGCCAGGAAGAGCATGACTGTTTATCACCCGGGCAACTATTATCTGACGTGTGTACATAGCTGAAGTAACTCACAAAAGCTGTCCTGAAGCAATGGTTGCTAAAGATGAGGACTCCTCCACCAGTGGTGTAGTGAAAGTGAAAACATTTGCTAAATAATAGTAAATTATTTTTGGGACATTAATTCCAGATTTGCTGGATCATCCAGGTTCTCCGATGATAATTTATTTTCTCCACTCTTGGAGAACTTCAATAAATCAGGCCTATTGTCTACTTATTTTGCAATAGATTGCACACAACTCAGATTATGCTAACCAGAGTGATCTTTCTCAGTTTAGCCTAATTGCCATGTTAACATTGAATGTTTTCAATTCTTGCATGGAATTGCACTTTAAATATGTTTTAAATGACTAATTTAAAACAAGATTGCAGATTGGGTATCTTGATTTCTCTCTGTCATTGTACAAGCTGCAAACTTTTTCAGGATTTACACCAGAGAAAGCCAGGCAAAACGTATTTGCAGGTCAGTATGGGCAACCTACAGGTCAAGCACTCATGAAACCATCATTAAATAGAGAAGGAGATTAGGAATATTAGCTAGTAAACTACAACCAATGAAAAAGTTGAATTTATTAAAAAAAATGCAACAAAGGTCAATTTGTTTTTCAAACTTTGGAAAACGTGCAAGGTACTCTCTTAGA
Source organism: Pyxicephalus adspersus (assembly GCF_032062135.1). NCBI lineage: Eukaryota > Metazoa > Chordata > Amphibia > Anura > Pyxicephalidae > Pyxicephalus > Pyxicephalus adspersus. Next base: position 74,063,410 of record NC_092862.1, on the reverse strand, counting down.
TTTCTTAGAAATATGCTGCTCTCTTTCCACCATTGTGTCTAAGGCCCAAATTGAAGTGATCAGCTTTAGCTAACTTTTTCCTATAAATGTGCACACTGAAGAACCCAGTAGGGTGTGGATGATATCAGTACTACCTGGTTATTACTGCCATCAGGTACCCCCTCAGTTTAAATTATCTTTTGTTAAAAGGCCAACTCAATTTACAATGTTAAAGTAGGTATGCATATTACACAAACAGTGCAAATACGTCCATGAATGCTCTTACAAATATTAAATATGCTTTTGGATTTAATGCTTCTGTAAGAGAGGAACTTGTTCAATGTTTATCAGCAGCAAACCTGTATGGTATGTTTGCATTCAATTGAATGTCTTTGTGAGTTCCTTCCTTAGGATCACAGTGGAATTTGGCTTCCTCTTCGATTTGCAAATGCCAAGTTTTTGTGTACTGTAGAAACGGACTTAATTTGTGTTTATGAGATGCCGAGAGATTTATTACATTTAGTAGGCTGTGTTAAGATGTTATTTAGAAAAGAGCAATACAGTAAAATAACAGAATATAATATTATATTAACTAATGTCAATGAGTTAATGCATGGTCAGAATGAGAAAATAATTGTTAGGTGTAATAAGCATAATCGAGCCTGCTTTATTAAAGCTCTCCAAAGACTGTAGAAGATAGACTATCATGGATGAACCTGGGTGATAAAGAAAACATGAAATGGATTTCCTAAAATAATTTGCTTTATTTGGCACATGTTTTCAATCAAAAGCCTAATATAGATATCTGTTGGACTTCAGGGGATTGTTGCTGGAAATGATTGTTTCCCAAGAGAGATAAATGAATGAGTGTTGTACACACTGTTCTGTTTAATGAAGAAGGGAAGGTGGATGACAAGTGAGAAGTACTCAACTGTGCAGATAGGGGGACCGCTGTACACATGTCAGATTTTAGCCCAAGAAGAGCAAGACTGTTTATCACCCAGGCGATTATTATCGGATGTGTGTAGATAACTTAAGTGAATAAACTCTCCTGGAGCAATGGATGCTAAAGATAGAAGTTGCTAAAGACTCCTCTGCCTGTGGTCTTCAGATTTCAAAAGAGACGTGACCCTTACACTTTGAGTCTGATTTGTTAAAGCTGGATGGATAGACTATAATGGGAGAACCTGGGTGATTCAGAAACCCTTGAATAGATCTGGTTCTGGATTGAAAACATTTGCCAACTAATAGCAAATGATTTGTAGGAAGCCCATTCAAGATTTGCTGAATCACCCTGGTTCTCCCATGATTGTTTACCTTCTCCAGTCTTGGAGAACTTTAATAAATCAGGCCCATTGTCTACCTATTTTGCAAGAGATTGCATAGAACTCAGATTAAGCTAACCAGCTAACCAGAGTGATCTTTCACACCTTAGCACAATTGCGGTGTTAACATTAAATGTTTTAAATTTTTGCTTGGCATTGCGCTTTAAATGACTAACCTATATCAAGGACACCTATGCAGGTTAGGTATCTTGATTTCTCTCTGCCATTTTACTAACTGAAAATGTTTTCAGGATATATACTAAAAACGGAGAAAGCCAGGCAAATAGTATTTCAAGAAAGTCAGTATGGGAAACCTATATATCTCAGTATTGGTTTTCTTTTAACAGTTGATATTTCACCAATAAATAGCAAGTGTTCCTATTCAAATATTTTACTGAGTAGACTTAACCTACTTTCTTTTTTGGATCAATAGGCCAATCAATATTTTCTACAGAATGCATACCAGAATGTGAAATGTTTTACATTTTATTTGACTTGCCAAAGTATTTTGTTTGTTATTAAATATTAATATGTAGTGCATTTATAGGGCATACTTGCATGCCTGAACCATGTATCCCCAGAGACTTCGTGCCCTAAAAAGAGATATGAAGATTACCATAAGTTGTACTATAGCTGAATTGTAAATGTTTCCCTGGTGATTTTCTATATATCATCATTATAACACACCTATCATTTATATTTTGAGTGCCATTTACTCCAGATATATACTTTCTGCTTAGTTTAAAGCAGAGGAAGGGCTTTGTATTACTGATCTATGTACATTCCACAGTTCTTGAAATTCTGACACTATTTGCACTATTTCTTGAAAAAATAGAAGAAAAATAGAAGAACTCCTATTTGAAAGATTATTAGAGGTTGGGGATAAAAAAAATTTCTTCAGTATTAAATAATTACTGTTACTTAGACGCTAAGACCATTGTACTGTACGGCTCAACCACGCTCTCAATTGCATCTCCTCTACCTAGGAACCACACAACAGACCCATGAATGACATTGACACTTGTTTTACCGCTATGATTTACAAGCATGCAATAACTTACAGTCAGAGTTCACATATAATGGCCTAACAAGCAATTCAACCTTGACGGACTTTCTGTTCTTTTATCCTTTTTACTTCAACTTCAAGCCAATGGCAGGGCACAGCCCGTGATAAGAAATGAACTGTTTTTAGGAACACGACAATGACATATAGTAACTGTCATGCAACTAGACATGAGGTTTTATTTTATGGCTACCAAGGTTTCACAGCAAATCCTGAGGGTTTGAGATTTAGGGTCCTAGCAAATGTATTTGCATCATTACATAGGAGACACTCTTATAAATCATAATGAACTGCATGACCTTTAAGCTATGGTTGGCAGATGTCGAAAGGTCAGTAGGGGATCTTTTGGATAATCCAACCACCTCAATATAAAAAGGGGAAAACAGCTGTAAGCTGCTGCTGTAGAATCACTTAGTAGACTTTTCTTCAATTCCTATTGCCAGGTCTTTGGAAAATAACCCCTATTTCTACAAATTTTTAAGGTTTTATTACTTTTTGTGTTTGGAGTCAGCTGTCACTTTTAGCTGCTGTTTTTGTTTATAGCAAGCATTTCTTTTGTATTTGTGAGCAACATATAGAAGGATTAAATTTATTTTTTGGGTACGTCACTGTTTTTAAGACATTTAATTTAGAAGGAAAGAGGAAGCCATCACTAATTTACATATGTCCACTGTTTCCTGTGTTGATTCCACATGGAGCATAATCTTTCATCTTCTGTCCTTAGTTGAGCAATTTGTTATTGGTGGCCAGTCAGCCACATTTTCTTCTGTTTTTTGCCAGTTTCCAATAAACACCTGATTTATTAATTCAAAAGGGAGCAGTACCCAGGATTATTCCCTTAAAGTAGAGGTGGTTTACACTATAAAGAAAGCACTAGCACTTAGGAACTAAGAACCTTTAAGGCTAAATGTTCAAATTCAAACTACACTAAAGACCCAAGTCATGTAGGAAACATCTGTTCCAAAAAAACTAAATAGTGTGCCTCAGTATTATGATGACCCTGTAACTTGTCTGTGCAGAACAGATTGTTGCCCCTGTGAATTGGGCAAAATCATACCAGTTCGGTAAATAAATATAGAATAAAAGTATATAAGGCCGTTTTCATACCTGATTAGTCTTTACATGTTAATGTGTAAGTTACATGCACTGCATTAAAGTGCACATTACTGCACTGAAAACTGAACCTGCCCTATATTTTTAAATAGAGATCACCACAATGCAGGACATTGTGCTGCAGTGTGTTCTAGTAATGCATTGGTAAAACACAGGTTACTGCAACACATAGCTGTGAAGCTAGCCTTTATGTACATCAGTTTACACTTGCATTGTCAACAGGTTCAGATAACAAACAATAGCTATGTATAGTATCTACTAAAGAGACTAAAACAATTAAAAGTTAAACAGGTTTCATTCAATCCATCATTCCTTTTTATTGTCCCTATTGTTAAATTTGCATTTATGTTGCTGATAAACAGATGTAACATATGAAATATGTAAAAACATAATAATGTGTTATATTTTACTTGATTAGGTGATAAATGGCTGATATGTAGGAATATAACTGCTAAATCATTTACACTAAACTGTGTATAATATAGTATTATTAATGTGCTGTCAATTGAAGATAAATATTCAGCATTTCTTTAAATCTGCTCTAATAAAAGTGATTGGCAGCATACAGAAGAACTGATAGATGTTCACTATGGGATTACAGAGGTTTGAATGTGAGTTTACTACAGTCAGCAGAAGCAGGATCCAAGTTGCCACTCAGCAAATACACAGAACACCAAGCTGGCTGTGCTCGTGTAATTGGTCAATTAATCAGTTATTGTTTAAAGCTGCTATTTGAAGCAAACAAACAAACTTTCTACCTGTCTGAGTGTTTATTTTTATTCTAAATTGTAATTGAAGTAACCTTGTTCTCCTGGCTGTTCTTGATATTATCTAAAAAAAAATTGGTTAAAAAAAAAATGCAAATTTCATAATTTCTGCATCTCTTCTTCTATGTTCTATCTCCTTCTAAGCTATGCATACAATACTAAACGGAACACTTTGAAAAAAATTTGTAGTATATAGTATAGTATAGTATATAGTAACTAAATCCCAATCTTTACATTGGATGCTCTTCCACTGATTAAGCACTGGCACTGACACTTACAGCTGACTTATTTCATGAAACCCATTAAGACAGGTTGTCTCTGAAATTTATTGTAGTCTTTCCTAACCATGTTTTCATGGCAACTCTATGAATTCCTAAAGGTTGCTAGGAGTTCCTTGATCAGTTGCTAATTAATCTCCAGTCTGCCTGCATAGGTCTGGCAGATTTACAACCACTTTCAACATGTCTTGCAACCAGACCTTATAGGAGGATAGGGACCGTATTGGATAGGAAATGGGGCAGCATGCATGTGTGCCCCCCTCTCCTAGCCAAAAAGGTCTTTTAGAATCTAGTTTCCCAAAAAAGGAAGGGGGCAAAGAGTATGTAGCTCCTCCAGAGCCCACACCTGCCCCCAGCGGTGGCAAGGGCCATTGTTGGGGCAAAGGGCTTCATTACCATAAAGTATACTTTTCATGTAACAACACCAGGAGTGTTGTGTTACATGGCAAGTATACTTTAGCGTTTGGCAAACAGGGGTAAAACATATTAACAAAGGATGAAACAATAAGGAAAGAGAAGAAAGAGGCTTTTTGTGGCAATAAAAAATAGAGTGTCTTATAATAACATAATTAAATCTATAATTGGTGCTCCTAGGCTATTTGAATTTCATATAGAACTCCTATGCAAAGCATTATAACACAATAACAGACATTCTTTTGTCTCAAACCCAACACGTTTCGCCTAGAAGGCTTCCTCAGTGGATATGGGAGACATGCATGGGTTGCACTGGTTCAATAAAAAATATACAAAACTTTGTGTAAATACAGGTATATATTGCTAAAGCCATAATAAATCAAATATAATATATATATATTCACAATAGAGATGATCCCCTTAAGAAAGCGATTAACATAAATTGGGACTAAGAAAAAATAGAAAAAATATAAAGAAATGTCATGAAGACTAATCAATGGTTCAGACAGTCATAGGTGATATGAAATGTGATATGGCTGTTATTAACATATTAACAAAGCAGAAACTCTCAGTGTCAATTTATACTTTCTTTTTCATTTTTTGAAAGAATTCAAAATAATTGTGCAGCTATGATAACTTTATTAAGTTTTATTTAGCGTGTTTTGTATTTGTGTTTTTTTCCATGTGTTATTTAGTGCTTATGATGGACTTTTATAAAGAACAGATATATGGTTAAGAACAGCTCCATAAACCCTTTAGGGGACATTTAGGGTGCATCAAAACCTACAAAGCCAACAGAAGCAGAATATGGGCATAGGGTTCAATGCCTTTTAGGCCTAAATTGATCTAATAATTCTGGAGTTTAAATCTGAGCACAATTAATGTCAAGAATAAGCACCCATATTACATGAGAAAACCACCAATGTCTGCAAACCATTGAATTTGTTTAAAAAACAAACTTAAAAATTTATAGTAAAATAGGACATAATGCAAAGCCTTCAATGTTAACCTTTTTTCAAAACAGCAAAACAAAGTAGTTATTAAAAAATGTTACTGAGTGATACACTAAAGAAATTATATTTTGAAACTGTAAAAACAGTGTAACTATAAATGTATGTAATTGAAGGAGTCTATTAATGTTTTCACCACAATTCAAACTTTATCCAAAGAAGATGCTGGGAATAAATACCACAATTGTTTTGGTGAACAGTTTATTTGCTGACCTTTGATAACTTAGTCCCTAGTAACATTCACAGCAAGGTCAAACTTTCCACCTATTTACTCTAGTTGTGTAAAATCCTCCTCTACGTAGTGCAGTGTCTGTAAGTAAGCAATACCAAATGATTTGTCACTGAACCAAAGCATGAAATATTTTAGCTATCCATAGCCACAGCTTACATGAGTAATACTCATATGAGGCTGACTAGCACAGCTGTAATTGAGACCAAATCCTGTTTTAATGTCTCATCTTACACCACATGTAGCATATTAAATAAACAACAATCTTGGCCAACACCATTATGGTTTTCTATCTGTTTAGTTTGTATATTCCTTTCCTGTTTGGCTAATATACCTACATGTTTTATACAGTGAATATAGCTCATGGCAGCTTTCATAACATGACTATGGACTTTGAACCGCACTGTGTAATATGTCAGTTCCATATAAAAACTGTGTAATAATAATGATTATAATTAGATTTGAAAAGTACTTCTAAAATAACTGCTAGATTGGAATTGCTGACACATTGCACAAACAACAACACTCTAAAATTAAAAATAAAAGACTTGTTTTTAAAAGCTCCGATCATTTAGGATACACACAAATTCTGTTAAACAGTTTTCTGGATGTTAACAGAACCAAGTGCATAGATACATTACACCAAAGATTATTAAATCACTTTGTAAGACAAATCTGCCCTGAGAGAAATACATAGGTTACTGGAAGCCTGAGAATCAGCAAACAACCTTTTAAGAGGGAGGTCAGCAATGGCAGTCTACATATTTCGCATAACCACTTTCCATTAAGAAAAAAAATTGGCATTGCTATTCCAGCCTTCCATTCTAAAGTGCTTGTGAGAGCCCTCTCTAAATACTAACTAAAAGCTCAAGGCTGTTTATTTTAATCACAGAGGTAGTAAATGATTATACCACAATGGGGAGTATGAGCCTATATAACTGGAATATTAGTTTAAGCATGCATAAATGTAAAAAAATATAATATATTGCAAATTACAGGTCTTTAGCTGTGGTGGACCTGTCTAACAAAAGGTCATATTCATAAAACAAAATTGCATATTTTCCCATATTAGGTCTAATACCAAATCCAGGATGTATGTTCACTACAGCTTCATCCTTAAATGGTATTGTTCGGTTGTGCATCAATTGCCATTTCCCAGTTACTCCATCCACATACCAACACAAGTTACCTACAAGTCAACATCTATGTAATACCTTTATTTTTATTTATATGAAATACTTGTACTTTTTCTACCAGAAACAAAAAAAAGAAATGCCCCTACATTTCTAGCACCAGCTTTACTTTTTCTTCCTTTAAAACCTCAACCTAAATTGGCCTGTGCACAAAAAATAAGATAGACTGTTGGGATTGATATTCTCAAAAATATGAATACACAAAATATTGATTTTGAACCTTTTTATAGACAGGCTCTTTTATCACCTATATAATAATTATAACAGGCATACAAGTCTGTTTAATAATTTTTTAATTTAGGATTTGCACAGTTTATACCAATATGTTCCTAATTTGATTCAAAATTTTAACCCATGTTATTGTTTTTCAAATTTAGCAAGCAAATGGAATAATTTATGTAATTAAAGAATTAGTTACTCTTTAGTTAGTCACCCACTGGATTCCTTTGCATCTCCTGTTGCTGTCATTCTAGAGCATTGGGGGTTTGAAGTCCTCTTGATGTGTTTCAATTACTCCTATTACATTATTTTTAATATAAATCATTCAAGGAGAAAGGCCCACAAACACAACAATTGTGGCAGATGTTTAAACATGGAAACCTAAGTACAGACATCATACTATTAAGTACCTGACAAAGTAAAATCAGATGGTTTAACTCTTTAGTGTCTACCAAAAATTGAAACCTGAAAGCTAAAATAACCCTTAAAGTTACTAAACATGGGTTACTCACACTACTTACTTTTTTTGCTTTTGACATTTTTTTTCTAACCCAATTCCCTTTCATGTGTTTTGTTGGTCTGTCTGATTGATTTGCTGGAAAAATAACTATGGAATGTACTTCATAAGTATTAGGCAGCTTAAAACATCATTTGAACTTAACAGCAAGGCCATGAACATAATATTATTGACTGGCATTTGAAAATGGAGGAAAAGGGGAGTTTTTATGGCAGTAGTATTGTCTGTACATTTCCAAATTATTAAACAAATTTTTGACCATTCTTAGATCATCCTTTTCAAAATAAACATTAAAAATACATCAATCCAATGAAAGAACAGCTTCTACGCGTTTCTTGGAGCATGTCCACTTCTTCAGGAGGATTTATTGCTAAAAATCAAAACGTACAAATAAAAAACTTTCAATAAGTATCACACATAAATGTTATATAATTTAAAATTTCTATTTCTTACACTTACATAATTGAACACTCTCCTCATAAATATAGGGAGGAGGACACACAGAGGAATACACAAGAGGATACAGATCTCACCATCCAGTTTGAAGCTTTTCTTTTTGTAAAACAATATTTGTACGTTTTAATTTTTAGCAATGACTCCTTCTGAAGAAGTGGACAAGCTCCACGAAATGCTTAAAGGCTATCTGGGATTTCAATTGTTTTGAGAGGTTGATTGAGATTTCAATTGTTTTGATGTTCTTTCATTGGATTGATGTATTTTTAATGTTTTAAAAAAAAGGATGTTTTTATCTAAGAATGGTCAAAAATTTGTTTACTAATTTGGAAATGTACAGACATGAATACTGATATAAAAAGTCCCCTTTTCTTCCATTTTTCAAATATACATTTAAATTTTGTGATGAGCAGTTCTTAAATTTATTGAACTTGCATTGTGGTAGTCTTTATGCCTATATTTTGCAATATTGACTGGCAGCTGATTAGTCTATTTAGGCATAGATAAAGATTATATATTTGAGGAATAAAGCTAGGAAATACATGTCTGCAATTGCTTGCTATCATTCACAATGCTAAAGTGAAATTCTGGAGTTCTCTAGACAGGATTAATAAGGGATAATGGGATCCTTACATGATAATAACACTTCAAATCCTCTATGTTTAACAGCATAAAGTCCACAGGCCTCATTTTTTCATTGTGTTTTTTGAAAGTCATCTCTCTGCTCATATTGTACACTGTAGCTTTATTATTTTGTCTGTTCTAACGGTGATTATGAGCAGGCTACTGTAATGAAAAGCAGATGCAGAGTTTATGCTATATCATATCAGGATGCTGCAGTCTCACTGTATTAGGTGTTTGTGATCCAGTTTTGTTTCTGCTGTCCCACTGAATAACCGATTTATTACAATTTTGTTAACTACTAATGTTTATTAGTAATCTTTAAAATGTATTCTTTTAATATTTCAAGTTTTTTTTATGTTTATTAACTTGCATTGTGCCTTCGAAGTTGTTAAAAAAAACTGCCATTCTTCAGGATGAGTCAATTTCAAAGCACAGACCACCCCCTTTTGTATATCATAACATTTTCTTCTTCTAGAAGTGTATATTTGCTGTCTATGTTGGCCTAGCTCCTTTGTCCCTCTCCTTACCTTCCTACATAACCTTTTATAAAGTGAAGGAGAATACTATACGGTGTCACTTCCTTGTGCCTGCTGCAGACAACATATTCAGCATGGTGGCACCATACCACAGTCACAGATCTATACAATGGAGGCTTTCATATCCTTAACATACGTTAAATGAACCTATGGAAACATTGTTATTGAAATCAATTGTTTTATATCAGTTGATAGGCTCTCTTTACCAGTTAAAGTGGACCTAAACTCTAACATCAGACTTATTATTAGATATCTATTCCCATTTACTTGCTGGAGTGGCACTGGTTGTGTCAGCTTGCATTCATGAGAAATGAAGCATTGTCATCCTTGATTGATTTTGTCATCCGCTCCCGACAATCTTTTCTGCCTACAGCCCTCCCTCCCTGCTCAAGTATCATCCCATGACTGGGGAAAATAGAGAAAATAAATTATTATTATTTTTCTTAAACAGGATTTATATAGCGCCAACATATCGCACAGCGCTGTAAATTAAATAAGGGGTTGCAAATAACAGACAGGTACAGTCAGTGACACAGAAAGAGAGGACCCTGCCCCAAAGAGCTTACAATCTAGGAGGTGGGAGAAGTATCACACAATAGGAGGGGAGATATGGAGTGGTGGGAAGTACTGAGGGTTTTAAGAGACAGAAGAAGACAGGTAGGCAAGTTTGAAAAGATGGGTTTTGAGTGCTCTTTTAACAGCCCTAGTAATCCTGTGTGACTCGGGGTGGATTTTACCTGCAAAAAGCGGTAATTCCGAGTCACACTCGAGGTCGCTTTAAACTTTAAAAAAAGCCCACTTACCTTGCTCCGTCGGCGTCCCCCGGCATCCTGCTGGTCCCTACAGTCCTGGGGACACGTCCTCCTCCTTCGATCTCCAGCCAGCGAATGCAGAGACTATATCCGGGGTTTCCCAAAGACATTGGTGCATGCGTCGGTGCGGGTGAAAGGATCAGCGGGAAATTCAAAAAATGTTGTATTGGATTCAAAGAAACCTTCAAATAATATATATATAATTATATATATATATATATATATCTATATATATATATATATATATTATACATGCTACTGTACGTTTATATTACATGTTTCACTATTTTTTATTTTTTGTGTTTTTTTTATTTAAAGTTTATTATAAAATTTATTAAATATTGGACATATTTTGGTGAGTTGTGTCTATAAATTATAGCAAGAATTAGAACGCTAGGGGGGTTAAATGAGCAGAAAGTAGGAGCAAGCAAAATACCGTGTTTCCCCGATTTTAAGTCATCCCCATTAAATAAGCCACCCCCGATTTTTGAAAAAATAAATAAAATAAGACACTCACCCGTGAATAAGACATCCCCCGATATCCGATCCTGTGTGTGTCTCCTTGATGCTGGCTGCAGTGTGTGTCTCCTCCTGGCTGCAGAAAAGTTTACTTTTCAAACTGAAAGTAAAAAGCCGACACACGCGCCCCCGCGATTCTGAACCAGGAAACATGCTGCTGATCCCTGCCTTAACAGAGTTACCTGCCCTAACGGAGATCCCTACACTTAATTACCGGTAAGTGAGCAGAAGGGGACAATCAATGGCATAAAGTGATCAGAAGGGGGCAATCAATGGCATAGAGTGATCAGAAGGGGACAGTCAATGGCATAGAGTGAGCAGAAGGGGACAATCAATGGCATAGTCAGAAGGGGACAATCAATGGAACATGAGTGATCATGAGTGACTTTCAACAATAAATGTGTACTGTAGTCTTCTTCATGGAAAAAAAAGACATCCCCTGAAAATAAGACCTAGGGCATATTTTGGCATTTCATAAAATATAAGACAGTGCCTTATAATCGGGGAAACAGGGTAGGACGAGGAAGACCATTCCAGAGAGTCGCAGCGGCGCTAGAAAAGTCTTGCAGTAGTGCATGTGAGGAGGTTATTAATGAGAAATGCACTTAACTTGCTGACCATTCAGGACCATTCAGGCGTAGTTCTAAACCACTCCCGCTGCCCTGTCAGTAAGCAAGTTTAGTGTTTTTTTCTCTTTGACTGATGATGTCAATCTATGAGCCCCTGTAGTCTCCTCCTACTCTTCTTTGCTGTGTCCCTGAAGTGGAGTTTAAGAGGTGTAAACAAGGAGTTTAGGTCTTCTTAGGTCACCTTTAAATACCTGGGCCTTTTTCTCCATGAGGAGTGTTTTTATTCTTTTTGGAATTGTCCAATTTAAATTTAAAAGCATAAAATTCTTAATTGTATTTATGTAGCCAAAATTGTTCATAAAATTGCTTGAAAGTAGTAAGGTGAACCCTTTCAGAGCCTGTGCCAACAGATATATCTTATTCTGTCCCTCCCCTGTTATTAAAAAAACATAATAAATAGGGAGGGAAAGGTATAAACATGTACCAAAGATAGGCTTTGAGGTAGGCTTTCCCAGAGTTCCATGGAACCCTATAGATTTTTTTCATATGTTGCTAGGGGTTAAGCAATGGGCGGTGATTTATCTCTTACCCACATTGCCTACCAATATAAGTAGGCAATTTGCTATTGTCAATGTAAAGAATTACTACAACAAAAGAATAACAGGTACTGTAAACTGTGTTTTCCCCACTAAACATGGAAGTAAAATGTCTTTTCTCCATTGACCATCAATATAAGAGTGCATTTCTATACTGAAGACAAGTGCAAGGTGATAATACAGTTCCACAGTCTGTGTTTCCTCTTTGCCCGTTATTCTTTATTTTATGATGATTATTAATTATTATATAGAGCAAGAGTACTTTGCACAAAATATTCTCTGAGTTTAAAATGTTCTAGCTATGCCATAATTCTTTATTACTTAAAACATTCTACTTTTACACTAATGTACCATAAACTGTAAGTCATATTTATTGGCAGGGTTCCCTGACACCTCAGGTTGAGAAAGGCTGCTTTAGAATAACCAAGTTATCTTTGTGGGAAGTCGAATTTCACATATTCCTAAAAGGTTCCCCTTCTTAATTCCAGTTACTTTATCTTACAAATGGAAATGTAACATTCTCATAATGTACAATTTATTGTTATTTTCCAAACTAAGCACTTTCTCAAACCCTAGACAAAATAAAGAAATACATTTTCAGATTTCTACACTAGTCAGCTCTAACCTTGATTCATCTTATGTTGACCTTGTAGTAATTTCTACATCTTAGATTCTGTTTCTGAAAAATGTTAAAAGTAAGAGCCCTTAGAACTACCAGTTCTGTGAAAACGTTGCATAACTCTGTCAAAAATGTCTGATTATATCAAACACATTTGGAGAGGCATGTGGAATATTGGATGAGCATGTGAATGTTGCCAATGCCTAAGATGAAAAAATAAAGTAGAAACAAAATATAATTTTATATTTTATATAAATAAAATATAACAATATAATAAATTTGCAAATTGCAAAGAATAATGCAGTGCTTATTTCACAAATAACAGTCAAAACAATGTATAATGTATTGTGTTTCCTTTACTATAAATCAAGGTAATCCATCTCTTGATTTATATAATCAGGGCAACAGCTAACCCACAAATCAATCCTGCTTGTAAACCTCAAGACTTTTTTTTTATAACCACATTACAGTATTCAACAACAATGAATGACAATAAACACTTACATTAATTTAAAGCTCTCATACCATTGTATATAAATTTTACAAATTTGTGTCTTTTGGAATCACTAACATTTTATCACATCATAAGGCTGAATTCAAACTGGAGGGAATGAATGGGGGCTGCCATGAGCATTACTAATACGGCCGCCAACTGTAACATGAGCAGAAACTGGTTCTTTTTGAACCAGCGCTGTCAAGCAAGTGCTCCAGCAGCTAGCAACATGAAAATCTCATAACTCACTAAATTATAAAGCAATAAATTATTATTAAATTATTGTAGGAGTATATTTATAAAGCAAACCAAAACATGGCAGATTGATGAGCAGTGTCAGGGGACTGCTGTACACATGCCAGATTTTTGTTCATCATGACCAAGAATTATCTGATCTGTGTATGTAGCTTTAGAAAAGCTTTTTTTTGCACAGGTAGGACTCAACAATTAACAGCATTGCTGGAGTTTACGTGTGTGCTTGCACCATAATGTAGCAAAGAGCTGACTGCTTCACACCAACTGTCGGCAGCATGGTGGCTCAGAGGTAAGTGCTCTGGCCTTTGCAGGGCTAGATCCCAGGTTCAAATCTCAACCAGGTCAATATCTGTATAGAGTTTGCAGGTTCTCCCCGTGTTTGTGTGGGTTTCCTCCAAACATATGCAATTAGGTTAATTGCCTGGCCCCCAAAGTTGATCTTAGACTGCATTAAAGACATATGAGTGAGGTAGAGACATTAGATTGTAAGCCCCTTTGAGGGACAGTTAGTGACATGACTATAGACTTTGTACAGTGCTGCCTAAAATGATGGTGCTATATAAATACTGTGCAATAATAATACCAACCTTGATGAAATCTGTAGAAACTCCCTATTATATTTCAAAAAGTAAACTATTGTTAATTTCTAATAGTAATAATGATACAGCATGTAAGAAAACTTCACAGCAAATGAAGATAGTGATGACCCCTATTCCCAACTGATCACCAAGGGCACACAGTTGAAAGCAAACTACTGTAACACTACTGAGGTATACAGATATACCATTTAAAATGTATTGAAGCCAGAAGAGAAATGAAAAAAACATAATTAACATAATTTAATTGCATAAGAGTACATTAGAGATTTATTAGTCATCATTGCAGAGATATATTGCCGTCTGTCAGAAAATTAACTTGTTTTTAACATAGTTGTCCTTTAAAAAGCAGTTGAACTCTTTAGCTGTTCTTCATGGTAGACTTTTATATTATTTTGTACAGAGGGATTAATGTTATGATGTGTTGTGTATGCATTAAGGATTAAACATCATCCTTGAAAAGTTATCTTTTACAAAAGCAACCAATTATGTTCCAAATTTCCTATAGATTATTGTCTTGTAAATAGTACCATTATGCAGAAATGAAATGCTGTTTTGCATTTTTGCATAATGTATGGGAAACAAACACCATAAAGGATTATTTGCTGCCCAATAAACTTTTATTTTTTATTTATGTGTTGCTGAATCATTTGTGAGTAACAAGAAGTCTGGTAATTATAAGCATTATTTACTTACATTTACCTATTCTTGGATAGCAAGGTGCCTGTGGTAGCTAACAGCCAGAGACACTGGTGTTGATTTATTTATGGAGTTTGGATAGTTCACTTAGCAAAGGTAATTGATATTCTACTTCTTTACAAGGAATGCCTAGCTTGTGTAAAGTAATGTAAAAAACAAAAAACATTTTTTTTTTTGCAAATGATTCGATATCTGAAGTCTGCAGAGGTTCACCTCATTTACTGAATCAGAGTCACAATTCAGTTTGCCAAGTGAACAGCCTATATTCCTTTAGTAATTTAACCTCTTTATCTGTGTAAATTAGCCAGGTATTTAGTACTCCCTTCATTTTACTCACAATCCTCACTCAACCCAGAAAAAAATAATGTGGGTCTGTATGGTTGTTTGCTATGCACCACTAAGAAAGGAAAGGATCAGTACTTTGTTACTGTTGTGAATACGACCCATGCCAGCTGCACAATCCTCAACCTGACAACGTCCAAGAAATAGCCAGCAGTTTTCCTTCCATGGGTCCCTTCCAGTGCCGTTTCTTTCTATAGGTAGTGTAAGCAAACCTCTTAGGCTGCTGATAAGCAATGGGTGCCTACACTTGCACAGACATGCTAAGACATCACTGCCCTTAGCTATCCCTATAGGTGTTCACTTATCAAAGTGAATTAGCACTCTCCAAAGGATAATTCACTTTACTTAGTGAGTGTTGTGAAATTTTTGGAGTCATGTGCATGTAAATGTAAAAAACATGATCACCACTAATCCACTAAGCTAAGGTAAATTTATCTTGCAGAGTGAAGCAATTCACTAGCAGTTCTGTCAAGTTTTCATATGTGACTAGGATTAAAGGGAAAATCTAAATGTTTGAGTAACACACTTTTGGGAAGAACAGGGCATGAAGCAAAACTTCCTCATTGGAAAACCCAGATGGCAAAAAAAACCCTGATAAACTTTAGCCCTTGACACAAACAATATATAATTCTGTTTTCCTGGGAACACAATTAATATTAACTGTTCCAATCTCAACTTTTGTTTTACTATGGAGCCCTCTAAAATCAAAAATATTGTGAATAGCAACATAGTTTGCTCAGTGGCTAGCACTCTCACCTTTGCAGCAGTAGGTCACAGGTTTAAATCCCAGCCAGGACTGCATGGAGTTTGCATGTTCTCCCTGTGTTAGCGTGGGTTTCCTCCAAGTACTCTGGTTTCCTCCAAAAAAAATGCAGTTAGGTTAATTGGCTTCCCTTTAAAAAAAAATGTCCTTAGACTGTATTCAGGACATAGGACTATGACATTAGATTGTGAGCCCCTTAGAGGAACAGCTACCGTGTTTCCCCGATTTTAAGTCATCCCCA
>NC_092862.1:73978825-74046438 GCF_032062135.1 Pyxicephalus adspersus | reverse complement strand
GGCACATGAGTGATCATGATTGACTTTCAACAATAAATGTGTACTGTAGTCTTCTTCATGGAAAAATAAGACATCCCCCTGAAAATAAGACCTAGGGCATATTTTGGCATTTCAAAAAATATAAGACAGTGCCTTATAATCGGGGAAACAGGGTAGTGATATGACAATGGGCTTTGTAAAGAGCTGTGTAATATGTTGGCGCAATATACATACTGGCTTATAATAGATATAAATTATAGGAAAATAGAAAAGTCCATGGCACACTTAGGGGACAACTTTTTTGGGTGCTCTAGGAATCACCTTACCTACCATACCTTACTATACTTTTACTAAAATGTAACGCCCATTTTTCTATTTCTTGGGCATAAATAATCATTGATGGTAAGTAATTGGTAGTGCCAGCAACATGCTTTGAGGTCCATACTATAATGCCTAATTTATAGAGTGCTCTGCACTCTTCATAATGGTTTTTCATAAAATGAAGTCCAGTCTCAAAAACACACAAAAAATAAGCCTACATTAACAGAAGAAATCACTTTAAATGCACACTGTTCTGCAGTGTGGATTGGAAGAATATAGAAAGCTAGTCTCTTCTCAAAGGAAAGTGAAATTCCCAATGACCTGTAGTGCTTTACTTTACTCTGTACACTAGAAAGTATGCTTACCAAACCCCAGCACCAATATTCATTTGTCAGTTGTAGTGTATTGTTTAGATAGAAATAACAGCAAACATAGATCAGTTAAGACCTATTTCCAAAATTCCTTATAATTTTATGCTTTGCTGAGTGCACAATATTTGCTTGATAGTGGTTAGGTAAGCAAGTTCCAAATATGCAGTGGTGTTCTTTGTAAGCAGCCATCATAAAACACCATTTCACACTATAGTACTATGGCTTTTAATCAATAGGGTTGGCTCCAGTTGAGCAGATCTCTCATTGGGAATGACAGGTGGTTGCAGATTTGCCGCATTTTTCCAGCTAACTGAACATTCTACAATGATGGGTGTGATGCTTTATCACAGAGACTTTCAATTATATATGAACATATCTGCAATAAATAGGAATCACTTTCAATGTTCTCACCAGTTGATTATTGTTAACCCCTGTGGGTCCACATTACAACAAACAATGCTTGGATGACTTCATTATAAACACTTGGCAGTACATGGCTGTGCTAAGAGACCACTAATATAATTATGAATATTTCAGCTTAAGAAGATGTTATTTATTAGGAGAGTAAAATGATTGAGATATAGACAGAAATACCTGGTATATGGTTTATTAGAACAGTGGTCGCCAACCTTTCCAACCTCACGGACCACTAAATTCAGCGAACGCGGACCGCCCATGTGCTGGGAGTCTTGTGTCACTTAAAGGTGAAGAAACTTCCCCCAGAGTAATGTCATGATGCCAGACATTATGCCAGTCATGACCCGCCTACTCTCCCATTGAAGGGTCAGACCTGCTTGCTAAATTCCGGGGGGGACAGTAGCACAGGGCTGTGAACGCAACAAAAGTTTTGTCCACAGCCCTGTGCTACTGTCCCCAAACAATGTTAGCAAGCAGGTCTGAGCCTGTGATGGGAGAGTGGGCAGGTTGTGTCCATACGACCGCGGACCACCAAAATTTTCTTGCAGATCACCAGTGTGGTTGTATAGAGAGGCATAGAGAATGGTGTTCATGTAGTTTATCCAATCATGTGCAATGCCAAGTCCTTTGCACAAGACTTGGCTAGCAAATACTCCTGATGAACCTAAGATGCAGATTGGTTCCCAATTTTTAGTTAGGCTTGCAGCAGTAAGATGGGTAACAATTTACATTAGCATTTGCTCAATAAGCTAATATATTTTTAATCTTTTTTGTTGGCTTTTGGTGAACACAATGATGTTGAAAGCACACATTTTAGTCCAGCCATTTTATAAGGTCTATAGGTTTGATTTTTCCACCATCCATAGGTGCTTTTTTTTTAACTCCACCTTTTAGGACCACTGTCAACTTGCACCCCGCCCCTCATTTTCTCCTCTCCTTTTTACCTTTCCTTTTATTTCTCCCCATCTCTTCCATCCTCTTCCTTTTCCTTTACTTTCTTTTGTTTATATTCATGTGTATACTTTCCCTTTAAATCTTTTATCTGTATCTTTCCTTTCCCTTTATAAATACATTGAAACCTCCAAGCTTTCCAATTGGACATGTTTTTTAAAAACTTTTCCTTGATTTTTAGACAAACTTTTTCTGAGTTTTTAACTTTTATATGTATGTCTCTTTTTTGCTACACAACTTGAGTACAAAGACAACTAGTTTTATTGTTGTTCGTTGATGTGTTATTTATATTCTAAACTTGATGTTCACAGGCACTTTTTTGTAAGGTAAAATAGCTTTATGTATGTGCAATTGTGTATATGGTTATATTTGTGTTCTGTCTCCTTGATTTCCTTTCAATAAAATCTCAATTTTAAAAAAAGCACATATTCTCCTTTTAATTTTGAGAACAAATAATTAGTTTAAAATCATAGAGGAGCTTGTCCTACTACAAATGGTCTAAGAAACTGTTCACCAAACTGGAAGCTCAACAGCAGTAATACTACCAGTTTGCAGTATGCAGTTCTCCTGAGAAGAGTGATTTTACACATTAACCTTAAGTTGTACAAAGGCAAACACATATTTCTATTTGTCATATACTGTCTCATCCATCAGCAAGCATTGCTATATAAATCAGAGTAGTGCTATTTTGTGTTAACCTTACCAGTGACAATTCTTTGCACTACATACAGTTTAAAAAACTTTTGTCTTAGCCAAATGCTGCTTGAAGATGTTTTGTACCTCAAAGGAAATGTTTTTAGGATTTGAGAGCGAAATTTAACTCTAGAAATAAAAAATCATGATTAGACAGGTCCTTTATTACAGAAAGGACAGACAACGACCCATCTGCAATAAAAAAAAAAAAAAAAACCCTACTTGCTTGAACGGAATGTTTTAAATAAACTCACCTATACCTGTTCCATCACCTGTGCCATTACCTTCTTTCTTATTCTCTTTCTGGTTTCAATCTTCAGTCATCTTGAGTGGCCTGGCTGGGATGACATTGCTCCCACGCAGGTGAAGTTCCAGCAGCTGCAGGGGAAGCTTGATTTTTAATGGATGCAACAGAGCTACCCCAAAGTCCTAATGGGCAGTTTCAAAGAACATGGAAGCTTAACTGTGATATGTATTCACATGTTAAAAATCTTACTTTAAAAAGGAAAAGTGAGCCTCAGTTGTTTTTGTGTTTAAAGAAAGAATTATTTCAAAACTATTTAGTTAAAAATACTGACTGATGCATCTCTTTCATACATATAAGACATATCCTCAATTTCACAACAACAAATTTCACAACCTCACTTAGCGGAGGACTTAATTTGTTTTCTGACTGCAATGAACTTATTTACACACTGTTCTTGTGCAGCAGAAAGCACTGTTGGATGTTGTCCTCTCCCCATCTCTAATGTGGTGTGAGATGCACACAGTGCCAAAGCTGCCACATCCCTAATCACTGACTGGCTAACTGCACCATGGCTGAATTGGTACATAGCAGTACTGCCAATTATGGTACTGTACCAAATCAGTGCCAAATCAGTACAACTGAATCATATGGAGTTATATAGGTTGGGGAAGGGACAAGAACAGCAAATGTTGCATAGTGGCAGCATAAAAAAGTCAGGTCCCTTCTTCTGCCTGATAAGGCTTGTTTGGCAAAGCTGTGTAATATTCAAAACTGAATGGTCAGAAATCCAAATTATTTGGCAGGTAATACAACCTCTGTGAATATATTTCATCTGTGTATTTAGCTGTGTTCATGGAGTTCAGCTTTAAATGTAACTTTAGGTTTGTTTCACCACCATTTCTGCATCTTGATTTATATTTCACATTTTTAAGACACTGAATATTTTTACACTTGATTGTGGTTTAGGAAATGTATCAGACAAATCTTGCAATTTCCTGACTAACTGACAAATATTGCATAGACTAATAAAGAATTACTGAAAAGTGAGGAAATGTCAGTAAGGGAAATAAGAGAACAATGTAAGAAATGTTTGCTTATTTGCTTATTTTTAAGCTTGAACAACCTAATATTTTGATATGTGATGTAGCTAGGAATACATTTCTCATTGATATGACACCAGTATTTTAAGCCTGAAATTGTCACGAATTATGTTTAACATGTGTTATGATTATGATTTCAATGACAACAAAAAAGACTTTACCTTGAGTTTTGGTAGATGAGAAAGAAAGATCAAAAAGCCCTCTTTTTGCCTGATTACACTCAGCAATTCTAATGAATAAAAAAAGCCAGAGAAGTACCTTGTTAGCGTTTCTTCAACCCAAAGAGTAGTGTAAATCACCAGTGAAGTATTATTCATCAGAATAAGACAAGCTGTATAGTTCTAAAGGTCTGCACACCTGTTATAACCATGACAAGTGTTTTTTTCTCCCTGAACAATTGATTATTTTATATAGGGAATAAATATAATAAAGTTTGTGCTAGGTGGGAAAGTCCACCTGCAGTAATGCAGTGATGAGCTCCCATGTTGAATTAAGAGAAACATGCTTTACCAGACCTTGGTATTGTCAAATATACATTTTTTTAGCATGTTCATAAAATCATAGTTAACTTCATACTGATGTGGTAATGAAACTGTGATAAGTTACAAATTGTCCTCTTCAACAAATTTTGTTGTATTTTAAGGAGTTTTCAATGGTTTTCGGCTTGGGAATGTTTTGCCTTCTTAGCTATTCTGGTGCAATTTCAGGAACAATATACTGGGTTTAGACCTTTTTTATTATGACTTCTAATGATAAGACTAGCCAGGGGATTATAGGCCTGGATGCCAGAAAAAGAAATGTAACAATGTGGTAAAATTTATGGTACCACAAAATTGCAGGTGTTTTAGTTAAGAATAGAGATAATAAAGAAAATAGAAAAAGATATAAAATTATGTAAACGTCAATAAAACAGACAAAACAGATATTTTTTAAGAAGAAATCTTAAATCATTGCATATAGCACATATACACCTTCCATTTAGTTTGCTGATTTATCACTGACACACTGAGTTTGATTTAATAAACCAGGAGAGTCTGTTCAATTTGTAAAATAAAGTAAAGCTAAAGTTTAGTCTGCTTATATTTTGCCTTTCATGGCCTCCACTTTCCTCCTATTCAGCATGCTAATTCAGTTTTTTGTATATCCTTTTTTTATCACAAGAGCTCTATGCAATACAGACAGAACATGACAGGTGGAAGGTAAAAAAAACATGCAGCAATAGCACACGTGATTTTGTACTGAACCTGTGATTGAAAGAACCATGTGATTGAAAGAACTGAATTCTAATAAATAAAAGTAGTAGTCCAGGGAGGGTAGGAGGAAATATATTCTTCAGAGAGAAGTGAGTCTGGACTTCTCTTCACAGACTCCAGGAATACTGGCTGCCCTATAGCCTTAAAGTGTACAGCAATCCTGAAGAAGTGGCAACTAATGTACCATGTAACGTGTTGTTGGTGAATGTAATTATCTGGGAAATATACAGTTTTATGAAAATATTCAAGACTACCCTCTTTTTCTGCTTGGGTGCTTCTGCTATCCATGCTATTGTCTTTTTTTTTTTTTGGAAACTTACCAAGTCTCCAAAGTGTAAGGTTGGGGAGGAAGGGTCTAGCTTCACTGGACTTCTGCCATAAAATAAGGTAGACTATCTGGCCTGCTGCAGCTTCTTATGCATAATAAAGATTACAGTGTGCAGTAAAATCAGAATAAACAATTTCAGCACAGGAGAGGAGCCTGTACAACCATGCAAGAGGCAATGTGAGGGCTCAACATAAAGGAGAGATAACTAGTGCAACAAATAAAAGTGCCTTTGGTACTTCTACTTTTAGGACAAAAACATATCCAATGGTTCCCAATTTTTCCCTTTCATTTTGTGTTGCAATTTTTTTCACATTATACTACTTCACACAAAACTACTCCTCATATATTTTATGC
The DNA here is from genome assembly GCF_032062135.1 of Pyxicephalus adspersus. Taxonomy (NCBI): domain Eukaryota; kingdom Metazoa; phylum Chordata; class Amphibia; order Anura; family Pyxicephalidae; genus Pyxicephalus; species Pyxicephalus adspersus. The sequence continues at coordinate 74,040,424 of NC_092862.1, read as the reverse complement.
TCATCTTACATTTTATTTGTATTGTAGCATTCCTCGTGATTTTGGCAGTTGTACTGACCACATTTCTGGATTGAATAAACACACTTTTTAAGATGTATACTTTCACATGCAGTTATACTGTAATGCTAATTGTTAGCAAATAAAATTTCAAGTTAAATGTCTTGCCCAGCGATCGGATCAAAAACATCAACACTAATAAAGATACACAACATGGTAATCCAGAAAATATATGAAAGAATGTTGCATGAGAGTTGGATGTGTCATGCTCATTTTTGATGCCCTGTGATGCGTGGAATAGTCTGTTACATGTTAACAGGTTGCACAATCTGGATCAATACATCTATAACTAAGCTGTTCAAAGAGTGACTGTGTACCTATTACTTTAGTTGTTGGCTTTTAGTGTGCTAATTCAGAATGGGTATCACAAACACCTGCCCTGATTTCTGATTTTGTTAGTGTCACCTTAAAACATGACAAACTAAGAGCATAGAATAGAAGCAGCAAAATATACTTTGCCAATGAAAGCAGGTTAAAAAAGGTCATGAAAACCTGGAAAATATAAGAGGAACCAAATGTTATCACACTTAAATACAATGCATTATTGTATACTTATGCCACTATTAAAAAAGCAACAAAGTAAAATCCAGAACCACCATAGAAAATAATTCACAGAATATAAAATATCTACATCTTTAAAATAACATTTTAAAGAACATTTCATGCAATATAAGTTACTTTTTAATTCCTGTGGCATAATGTTACAATAACCTTGATTATCTGCTGATTTTGTTATGTTTAGTTTATGTACTATCGTTTTTTTCCATTGTCAAACCATTGAATGTAAATTGAAAATGAGGAACAAAGAATATGCCTGCGTATAAGTATTATTATGAAATGTTGGAACATTGTGTTTCCTTTAATTTTAATAAATGCTAACTGATAGCACTTAAAACATCCCAGTCTAAAACCATTCACTAGCATCATATTACTATCAGGTCTTTCATGGGTTGGCAGTGACTATAAAGAGCTTTCATGCAGATGTAGTGGCAAGCTAAGGAGTAAGAACCCTGCCTGACTATAGCGCAAGCAAGCTGATTTACATCTTTGAGACCTAAAGCTAATACAACTATAGGCTGTGTAATAAGATAATTTGTATAATTTTTTGGAGCAGTGTGTACAGAAGATCAGCTTTCATGGGCAGTTTATGGCAAAATGTGAGAAAAATATTCATATAATCTTTTTTATAAATCAAATTTGTAATTGTTCTCTGGATATGAACTTTCAATGTATTCTCCAGGGGATCGCATAAATGTGGAAAGGGAGGATGTGATTGTAGGCATTGCTCCCAACTCATGATAAGCATTTAAGTGTAGTTTGACAACATTTGTGACAATCATAATCTTTAAACCTGTCAGTTTGTAACTGAGCTAATATATGGGTGATATGGGTGATATATAAAGAAAATAATTTTGCAATATCACTTTCATTGCTACATTCATTAAGGCATTCAGAGATCTGAAACAAGTCTGAAATCAATAATTATTGTCCTAGTATTATGTCCATGCTCTCTGGACAACTAAAAAGTATGTCAAAAAAACAAGACCACCATTTGAATGATAACAGTAACTTGTGGGTTCTCAGCCGTCTTCTCCCAATCCTTGATATGTGGCATAGTCAGGCATTGAGCTCTGGTCTAATTATAGGTTTAGCTTGACAGGTCCTCCTTTTCAGTCTTATTGCTTCTTCTGTCTTCTCAGGGTCATTGTGTCCACCTGCTGCTTTTGATTCTGTATCCTATCTAGAGTACTTTTACTATTTTCTTTTGTCCTTTTGGTCATCTATACTTCTGGCTCCTCACATTTACTACCATGCAACTCTTTGGTACACTCTGACGTTGAAATTAGTCATCAAGCTCTTTCTGAGTTTTTCAGGACAGGAAGCACAGATGAAGCTTGGACCCTTTATATAAATGGGGTCAGTGAGTTAATACATCCCAGGAAGCAGACATCCTTCTAAAAAAATATATACCTTTTGTGACTGACACTTGCTAAACTTGCCTTGGGCTGAATTTGCCTGTTTTAGTTAATTATGATTTCTAGCGCAAAACATCAAATGCAGAAATAATACTTATTTTCTGTATTATTAATATTTTTTGTTGATTTGAGTTCTTTGCTGCATCCAGGATTAAAAAAAGATGTGTATAATAATTGTTTTAGTACTTTCCTCCTCCTCTTTGTATATTAGGTACGTTGCAGTCTTACGTGGTCTTTTTACCACTCTTTCAGAGCACGTCTAAAAAACTCAGTATTTCCAGGTATTTGACTCTTGCACTCTCGCTTGCCCACGAATAATGCTGCAGACAATGTCTGAATGAACAGGCCTAGAGGCCATTACAGGGGCAATAGGAACAACAAGCAAGGGTTTTGAGATCATAAAACAGGCCTAATCCAACTACAAATTCTTAGTCTAGATAGAAGTACTAGTATGGAGTTTTACAGATTCAACAGTTTTTTTATTTCACAATCTTCGTAGCTAAATATATTTCTTTACACTTTATTTAGTGGCTGGACACATTTTCTCTGGAGAATTTTGTACGTGTTTCTGACTTAACACTTTTTAGGTTTTGCCCTTTACACTTAATATATTACAGATTATGAGGACATCATGGCTTTGGCAGGCAAACCAGAAAACCGAAAAAAGGCCAGTTTGTCCATTTGATGCATTTTATCCTAGACCAAAGTCAGAAAATTTCGGGATTGAAAATATTTTGATTGCTGTACTTGCATTTTTATACTGGTGTCAACCACTCCAATATTTCTTGTCCTGGTGCCACAGACACAGGTAATGTGGGAAATTCTCTTCCGTGGGGACAAAGGCAGACAAAAATACCAACCTGACATAAAATGTAATACTCAATCTAAAAGAAAAAATACTAATAATGTGTTTTATGAGAAGTGGAGAAAATATCTTTAAGACTGCAAGGATCATATATATATATATATATATATATATATATATATATATAAAAGATCCTTGCAGTCTAAAAGATATTGCATCACCCCAAATTCTTTTTTTCACAAAACACATTGAAGTAGAATGAAATATGTGATGCCAAATTTGGAGGGTATGTGGCATCATCTTCCTCACTCTTGCCTAAATTGTATTGCTGCAGATTTACAGTGTCCTGGAAAGAATGGGTGGGCCAGGCATACCTCCCTTTTTTCCAGGGCAAAAATAAGTAATGGCACTTGAAAACAAAAAGGAGGAGGCTGCTGAGAGTGGAGGGAGTTGGAAGTCGGAATATGCACCTATATCCTGGGAGAGCCCAAAGCTAATCCATCGCAGCAAATCCTTTTGCAAGGCATTCTTGGTAAACCAAAAGTTACATGATAGATCATATTTGTCTTATTAGGCAATTACATTTTTGTCCCCTTAAGCTACAAATATTTCTCCAAGATCTGCTAACACCATTAGCATTATCTTGGACTAGATCCATTCCAGTTTTATTATATCACCCAGGTTCACTGAATAGAATGTATCCTCTCCTGTCTTGGAGAGGTTTAATAAATCCAGGACAATGTCACATCAGCAACATTGTATCTCTGTTAATATGTGACAGCTTTCATTTGGACCATCTTTATTCAATACTTATATGTTTCTAAAAACAAATTACTACTGTAGCTACCAGTACTTATGTAGTAGCCTATAATTCATGTCAATGCAACTACAAATCACCAGTAGGGCCATTATGACTAGCAGTTGTATTGAAAGACATGAGTAGCTTTAGTTTGATTGCTTGGCTGGTGATAGCTGACAATATAGACAGCAACAGAAAGTGAAAACATAAACCAGATGTGATGGCATGAAAAGTTGGTGGCCATGGCTGGCAGGATAAATACATAGTCAAGAAACAAATAGAAGTAAACAGAAATCAGAAACTAAGTCACACTCATATGCAATAAGTAGTATTAAAAATCCCAGGCTGAGCCAGGAGAAGATGGAGACAGGTGTTGAAAACAGTCACAACAAGTAATCAGATCCGAAAACAAAATACCAACCTGATAGATCAGGATTAAAATACCTTTGGCATACTCTGATTTCTGCTCTGAACCCAATTCAAGCTTTCCATTTGAGCCCATGAACACAGCTCAGGAATGACCATGCTTTTGTACTATATGTCACTCAGCAGCAGATAGCAGAAATGAGCATCTAGACAGAAGGTTTGGAGAACGCCAGAAAACAGCAAGAAAAACGCAGCTGCAAAGTAATCGACAAAGCTAAAAAGAACTGTTTGTAGCTGCTACAAAATTACATGTGTTACTTACACCATAAGCTAACCATACAATGACATGACATTTGATCAGATAAATCAAACGGTGTGTATCAAAATGTAATAACTCCTCCAATCATAGGTATTATGCTAATACTTGTAATTGTCAGTGTAGTAAACATAACAATATATAAAATCCTGTTGTGTGTTAGAGGTTTTAGTGGCTGGCTTGTTTTGCAGGTATGGATCACTCCACAGTACATACAAGGCTAACTATGATCATAATATATGGTCATGTCTCCTGGTGATCATCACATTACAAATAATCATATTACAGCGTCATCTTTTTAGGTACAAATGACGCTATTTTAACAGCGCAAATATTTCCCATAATTCTGCATTGACACACTTGATTTTGTTATAAAGCTACAAGCTACACATAACATAAGAGCCTACTTATTGTATTTCCTAGACAGCTTAGCTGCCCAGCTGAGGTCGTTCTGTAAGTTGCATTGACATAAGAATTAGGTTTCTATGGAAACAGCAAGAATGATAATGAAACAACTGTGCACTGTACTTGCAATAAGCTGTAATCAAGCAGAAGATAAACCACAGATTTAAAACAGCACTTTCATTTACTTTAGTTACTCTGACAGTTAAGTAGGGTCATGAGGAACTCAGAAATGGCTTGGTTCAGTGTAACCTGCATGAACAATTCTAGACTACTGGAAAACTTTAACTGTACTTTTCCCTTTTTTTGAGATTTATTTATGAGAATGAGAGATAAGGCTGCAGCAGCTCCCCCTAATTTGCCTGAATCTGGAAAAATTGTGTACAAGAAAGGTTGCCATTTGGTATCATATAATTTACTGTCCCCTCGTTAGACCCTAGCTATACTTTCTATGATTTTTGACATAGATCCTAAACATCCAGTTAGATTTTAGCCACAATTTTCATTTTAAAATTAAATTGGGAGCAGAACCTTTTTTCTGGGTTATTTTAGAAAAAAATATCCCCAACAAGTTGGTGAAAATTTACCAGGGATGATAGTTCACTAATTATTGTGTCATGCATGAATTTGTGCATCATTAGTTGCTTCTGGCAAGGTCACTAAATATGAAAATGGTCAGATACCCAGAGTACAAAATCCATTAGGCCAAACCTGCTGTATATAAAGTCATTTGGTGGCTATTGTTTATTTAAGAACTGATAATATTTTTATATACCACCTTACACATGAATTATATATTAAGAAGTATTTTACAGAAACATAACAAACATTTTTGATGTTTGCATAAAATGCATATAATATAAATAAAATTTGAGTTTACTATAATACAAAGCAACAATACAAAACAATAGAAATGACTCACGTACTTTCATCTCCCTAATACATGTGTCAAAATGTGACTTGTGTTGTGTCTTGCCATTTCTCAGCTGAATCTCAGTAAATCAGGAAACTATTCAGCACATCATTTTGGTGGCTGTCAATTACTGGACTTCATGTTAGCTGTTCTGTTATTTCAAAGAAAGTAAAATGTTTGTGCACATGCCTATTTTAAAATAAAATATTGATCTCTTAATAGACTGAACTTATTTAAATATAAGTAAAATTGCTGTAATTGTTTCTTTAAGTATTTGTGAATAAACTTTATCTGACTCAACAATAAGGATGAAAGTAAAAATATATTAGCCTTTGTTGGCTGAAAGTATTGATCAGGTTTGCTCTCATTTCACTCTTACACTTTGCTTGTGAAGGCAGCTAATGTGGATTTGTGTGCCAACTAGAAATCGATTCCATTTGAGATTGGGGCTTCTAGAAAATATTCCCCACTGAAAAAGCTAAAATGATTAATTGCAGAAGAATACAAGACTATATTACCTAGTTGCTGAGAAAGCAGTATATACAAGCACAATTTTAGTTTCATATTATTAGAAAAGAACAAAACAGAACAAAAATAGAAAAAAAATTATATTTTTTTTTCATCAAAACCAACATGTACGTACTGGGCCTGATTTATTAAATCTCTCCAAGGCTAAGGTAGACATGGGTGATTCAGCAAACCTTTAATTGTTTTCTTAAAATTATTTGCTATTTGTTGGCAAATATTTTTAAGCTGAATCAGATCCATTCCAGGTTTTCTGGATCTCACAGGTTCTCCCTTGATTGTCTATATCCAATCTTGGAGAGCTTTAATAAATCAGGCCCAATATGTGTGTTCATAAGAGCATTTCCAGCAACAGTCATCTGACATCTGTATAGAGCTTTGTGGTGATACAACACAAGCTAACAAAAACCTGAATAATGTGTTTTTTCTTTACCATGTAATCTCCTTCTAAAAATATTAATTTCTTGGCTGTCACTGCGTTCCAGGTCAATGACTCAGAACAAGCATGAAAATAAGGTCAGAACATTTGATTTGCATATCTGTCCTAGGTCTATGACCTAAAAAAATATTTGGAAGCCATTGGATCAACATGACATTAGGGTAACTTATATGTTAAAAAGGAGATCAGCAACATCAACATCAATTTCTAAAAGTGTAGGATGCCAAATTAGAAATTTGTGATTTATTTATATTCAGATCTGTTTATTCTGATCATTGACCCTATGCTGAGCGGTGCAACCAAACCAATCCTAAAACATGGCTTGCAGATATATAGCTGAGACTAACTTTTAGCGTGTGTACTTTCTTTGGTAGCTTTGGTAGCTTGCTTATGCTTTATTACTTAGATGATTTCAGTAAATGAGTTACAGTCATTTCATGGTAAACACACCTACAATATATTCAAGCAATTAGTTAAAATGACCATTTTTTACAAAGTTTGTATTGTCATGGAAACCAGCTCTCATGCAGCATTACTCCTAATTAGTTAGATGACCACCTACACTTGTTACTTTGCAGTAATATTTTGTGTTTCATCAACTACATGTTTATTCATACTGTAGTGAAGGAGGAATGCAATTAAGTAAGTTATATTAGCCCTTTTCAACAAAATTTTGTTTGCAACTATAGGTTAAAGAATTATCACAATAATATCCTAATTATACATAGGTAGTGTAAGGAACTTACCAGTCCTGCGAGCCCGCGGTGTCCCTGGGGATCCCAGCCACAGAGGGAGACGCCGCGGTAGCAGGCAGCATGGCCGAGGCTGCTGCTCTGCTCGCAGCTTGTCTCTCTCTGCAGGCGGAGGGATCCGTCCTGGCCAAACTACTGTTCAGCCAGGCGGCATCCCTTGCATCCCTTCGGATGTGGTTACTGAAACTCCTGCTCTCAGCACTCCTTTGCATGTGCAAAGTAGTGCACGTCCTAGGGGTGCTGTGGGAAGAGGTGCGCATGCTAATATGCGTCCCTCTTGTACCCCCCAAGGGCGTGGCACTCGGCTGCCTCGCCCCGGGGCGGGACATAGTTAGTTTGAACTCCCTGCGGCCAATCGGCCGCAGGGGATTCAGTGAGTCTCCTATCAGACGGCGCCAGGTGGCGAAGGTCATTGGTCACTCTGGCCATTTAAGGAGAGCCTGTCCTGTACACCATTGCCCGCTATAAGCCTCTGTGAACACAGTGTGCTTGGGTGCGTCCTTGTGTTGGTTAAGTTTACCTGCTTTTGTCATCTCCATAGTGACCTGGTCTGAAGTTGACTCTGCTTGAACTCTGCCTGCCCTGACCTCGGATTGTTACTGACCATTCTGCCTGCTGCCAGCCCTGACCTCGGGTTGTTCTTGACCTGTCGTTGCCTTACCCTCTTGTACTTCGCTTGTTTGGACTTAACCCTTGTCGTGCTTTATGACATTGAATAAAGCCTGATTGAAGGATATCTGGAGTTGGTTGTGCTTTGTGTGCCCAGGCGCATTACAGGTAGTAGTGGTACTAGTTGAATCCAATTACAATAGGGGTTAATTTTGACTTAGATCAGAGTTATTCTGACCTTGGATTGAAACTTAGAATTTGAGCAATCTGAGCTCAAGTTCTGAATATGGATATTCCTGCATGCAAGCAAAAGTGCAATCCAAGAACAGGTTGCTGCATTGACAGTGCTTGGCTAGCCAAGGCACCATTTTCTGTTTTTTCAGGAAAAGAGCTTTATTTTTGGCTGATTTTACTTTATATCTTCAATATTTGGCCAAAAAGGCATTCAGCTATGTACATTGGGATTACTTGTATAGTGTTGTAGATAAATTTGGTTTTGCGGGCCCAAAAAATCTGCAATTTTATCATTCTACTCAGTACCTGCAGCTAGAGTATTTTCCTGTGATGGTCTATCTAATACCTTTTGTATTTGTAATGGAACCCAGCAGGGTTGTCCCCTTACACTTTTTTTATTCTATTACTTAAATCAGTGGCGGAACATATTTGCACAAATATTAAAAGGTCTCACAAAATCAATCTGTTTGCTGGTGATGTGATATTTATGATCACTCAACCATCCTCTTCTTTAAAGGGTATCTAGACCGTACTACAAAAATTCAGTGCCACTTTCTTTTATAAGGTTAACGAGAATAAATCCCAAATACTTAACTTACACATCCCCCCACCCAAGCACACTTGCAAGCCTCTTTCTCTTACAGTTGGGAACCAACTTTCATTACATTTCTTAGAATTTAATTTCCTTGTACAACCCCTCTAGTATTTTCCCTGAACTATACACATTTTTTATCAGCACTACTTGATGACCTAGCTCAAATTAAACAATTTGTTTTTCCATCTCTGGTAGGATCACAACTGTCAAGATGATCATTCTCCTAAAGCTTTATCTTCATTTATCGTTTCAGAACTATTGTACTTTCTCTTCCTAAGGGAAGTCCAAAAACATATTTCCACATTTATTTGGAAATAACAAGCGCCCACAGTGCTTCTTTACCCTCATAACTCACCACTGACTGTTTGGAGGTTGGGAATGATCCAGTTTACTACAATATTACTTAGCATCTCTGTTATCCCAATTTATACACTAGTGGAATCCTACCCAGAAAAAATCTGGGTGCAAATGGAATCATTTTTTTGTTTTGGGAGATTTACTACCTACTCTCCCTATACCCTACAATAAGGGCATCCCTTTCTGTATGGCAATCCTCTAAACTTAGTTTAACTAAATCCCCCATGCTAAGAACCTTCCATCCAGAATTACCAGTGGTCAAAGATTTTATACTTAATTTAAAAATTTTATCCTGGTACCTATCTGGTATCACCTTTGTGAAGGATTTTTTTCTTTTATACACTTAAAACGTTTAAGGCACTTCAATGTATTTATGACCTCCCTTATTCTGAAATTTTTACTTACCAGAAAATCCAACACCTCTTCCTCACAACACAAATTACCACACTGATCTCAGTAGACTTTTTAATCTATTCACTCCTTTGCGACCCCAAATCCCCAGTAAATTTGAATATCTCAAATTTTTATAATCTAATGAGTATCAATATGTATTTTAGCACTACCTTTCCTATGTTGAAATGGGAGAAATAATTGAGCACACTGATTACCAGCACCAAATGGTCGAAAGCTTTACGTTGTACATATAAAGCTACAAAATGCACTGATCACTGGGATTTATTTCAATGAATTATATACAAATGGTACCTCAAACCTTTTAAATTGGCAAAATTCTTTCCATCAGTTTCTCCTCTATGTTTGAGAGAATGTGGTGCCTTGGGTTCCCTGCTACGCCTGATTACACATTGTAAGTCCCTACGTTCCTTTTGGAGCCTTGTTTTTCACCCTATTTCAGGGATTATTGCTATTCCCACTCTGCCCTCACCTGAATTAGCTATCTTCCATCTACACATAGACCATTTCCCTAACGATAACTAAACTTTATGATCTCAATCTGTTCTGGTCATACGAAAGAATTCTCACATTAAAGAACCATACTTTTGAACTGTGCCAATTAAATTGGTCTCCTTGGTTGAATCACCGTAAATGTTCCCCAAGATTAACGAACACAGGGTTGTTGTATTGTTCTTTTTTCCCATTCTTTTTACTGTTATTGTTACCTAAAGTGTTTAAAAAAGACTGGAAATTTGTTTTATTCCTTTATTTGTCTTTTATCGCCTATGTTTCTCCCCTTTTTTTCATCTACCCCCTCCCTCCTCCACATGTGTTTCTCCCTGACACCCTATCTATCCTTAACCTTAAAAACCTAGTATATTGTCTCTCCCCTTCTTTTCTCTGTCACTCCTCTTCTTTGGTATTATATATAGGGAAAAAACAAATGGGAACTGTTTTTCCTAATGTTGCACAGATTTATAAAGTTTATGCATACCCTGTTCATACCAGTTCATTAATAAAAAAACATATTATTCATCACTAAAGGTTACCTTTGAATAACTTAGGTCCCCCAATTAAGTTACAGGGTATTGTTTAGGCTACACACTTTCTGCAACATATATGAAGAAATGGTGAATCAACGAAAAACTGCAAAAATTAGTGTAAAATGTTGCAAGAAATTGTTGGGCAACTCAAATATGCCACAGACACTGATGTTACAAAGATCACTCAAAAGAAAAGAAACAGCTGGATCATCAAGGATATCCTTTCTCTGGTGACTAAACAGAAAATGATAAATAGAATACAATCAGAAGAAGGTGTCAACATGCAAACCATGATATAAAAAAAAAAGATGAAATATAGAGACTACATAAAAGAAACAAAACAAGGAACATACATAGAAGTGAAGAAACTAACACCCTAAACATCATTAACCATACAGAGTTAGATACAGATAGCAAGGATACATAGAAAAACTATATGGATACTGAAGTACTAGGGAAGGATGTCTCACATAGTGGGGCTGGAGAAATTATTAAATGATAAAAAAAATCATGAAATATTATAAATTATCAAAAAATGTATGACAAAGGTTAAGTTGCAAGAAGGTCACAGCCATTGGTGAAATGCATGCATTAAAAGCTCAGGATATAAATTGAAAGAAAAATTTGCTCAAAAGAGGCATTCACTAAGGTAAGAAAATTCATTAGGAGTAGCTACAGGCCAAACAAAACTAAACTAAAACTACAAGACAATGTGAACCCACTGCAGTACAGCTTCTGACAAAATGTCAACATCATCAAGAGCATCACTACACAGAAACCCTGCAAGCAAACTAGCTCTTTTGTTTTAGCTTTGATGGAGCAGAGAAGGCAAAGAACCTCTATCAAATTGTTATTTGAGCACCTAACCAACCTACCACTGGGTAAACGAGAAGCAATTCAAAGCTTACAAAAGTTTCAACGCTTACACTTAACTATAAAATGTTTTATTACATTCTGTGTGTGCTTACTGTTATGTTTGACACTCATCAGCTCAGACAGAAAAACAATGTGAAATCCCCCATGCTTCAATTCAAGGTTTCACATAACAGATGATAAATCTGCATTACACAGGACACACACAAAAAAAAAATCTAAAGTTGTTCTAGCAGGTCCCTACCTTAATCAAAAATCATAATTTTTATTTTAGTTTTTTTTGCTATTGTAAAGGAAAACCTTTCTCTCTACAAAGCCCTGGATAAAAACATAGTATAAGCTCTTATCCTTCCCCATTCTATCTAAAACTATACCAACATTTTAAGATGCATCACCATACTTGAGATCCTAAGAATCACAGTTTTGGAAAGTTTGAATTACATAGTGATTGGAAAACATTTTAAAATACAAAGAATAAACACCTAAAATATAGCCCCTTGATGAAAGATTCCAAATACATTGTCAAGTTTGCTTAATTAAACAGATGCTGTTAATGGGTTTACCATGATATAAACCTTAAAACTGTCAGCATCAAAGTACTCCCATACTGGTGAGGTATACCACATACTGTTTAGAAGTTAAATATTTGAAAAGCTTTAAACTTGAATGTCAAACTACTTAATCACTTCTTCAACAAAGGGCATTGTATTTTTCAATAATGCTATGCAGGATTCTGCTGAAGAAAAATAATACAGCAAAATAGGAACAGCACAACATTAAAAATGATAGATTATGCTGGCATTGGTCAAGTTTTTTTTTCTGCATGGCTTTTATGGGTTAATGGTATATCACAAAATGGTTTCTTACAAAAAGTTAAGTATTGAAGTATTAAAGCATGTATTGATTGTGATCCTTCTTTCCATGTATGAAAATGGCAACATTGTCAGTTCCTAGCCTATGAGTTCATTTACTATGAATACTAAGTAAAAAAGCAGTACAGTTTCATGCATAAGGATAAAAACAAATGTGACTACATGGAAATAAATCGATTTGTGGCTGCTGCAAATGATGCTCTGATGCTTTGGAAGACAAATGACTGAATGTGACTCGCCAAGTATTTATTAGTGACAGGTGAAGCCTATTTTTTAAGTATAAGTAAGAGGATGGATGGTTAGTAGAGTTCCTCCCATGGAATATGGATAGTAATTTTTTAGGTTGCATAGCCTGGATTACGTATTTATAAGATAGGGTGAAGACAGGCTTTTGTAGGCATGATTTTGAAAATTTTTTGATATTTTTATTATTTAATGATTGTGATATACAAAAAACTTTTCCCTGTGATTACATAGTTTCACATTTCAAGTATCATATCAACATGAGTTTTTTGAAAAGGTCTTAAAAACCATACACGTTTCGCCCTTAGGCTTCTTCAGGGGAAGGTTGAGATTGAGATCTAACTTGAAATTTAGAAGTCTATATAATCACAGTGATGTGGGGTTGATAAAAACATCTGCAGGATTTCCACGCCCAATTATTCCAATAAAACATGAAGGAGGTGTTATGTATGGTAATAAAATATTATCAGCAACATAGAGCAAGGAGTGTGTAAGAAATTGAACAAGAGACTTAGGGTTATTGCTCTTGTTATTGATTATTCTTGCATGGAGTGTGGGGGCATTATGTAAATAAGGTTGTGTTGATATTAAGCAAGCACCTCTAGATGAACAAGACAGGTATGTATTACCATACATAATGCCTCTTTCATATTTTATTTGAATAACTGGGCATGGAAATCCTGCAGATGTTTGTCTGCAGAACCCCACATCACTGTGATTATATACACTTCTAAATTTCAAGTTAGTTCTCAATCTCAGTCCTCCCCTGAAGAAGCCTAAGGGCAAAACACGTTGGGAATTTGAAACCTTTTCAAACAACGTATGTTGATATGATACTTGAAATGGGCATGTACTATGTGTAACTATGTATATGTAATCACAGAGAAAAGTTTCTTGTATATCACAATCAGATAATAAAAATATCAAAAAAATGTCAAAATACCTACAAAAAGCCTGTCTATCTCTCCACCCTATCCTATAAAAAGCTTATTTTTTAGTTGGTAGCTAGCCCAATCTAGCTATCTTAGTAATATATGGTATTGTTTATTTTGAAAACTATTATCATTGCCTAATGCTAAAAAAAAAAGATAAAAGCAGAACAGAATTTTAGTGTCCAGCACATTACTCATGAGGCCTACTGTATTAGAAAACCTCAGTACAACTTTGTCCCATTATAGGAACTTAATTATAAGGAAAGCAATCCTACAGTATATTTTAAGGTGCTGTAAAGAGAAACTATCATCAAAGGTTTTGAAGAAGTCTATTTCTGTTTAAACAGTATTTAAATGTTGTAGTAGATCTTTGAAAATCATATCATCACCAAAAATACCAGGGCGAAAATAAATGTTAATTTGCAGGATTTCAGCCCTCTGTTTTATTCACAAAGTACAATCAAGCTTTCTGCATGTTGCAGCTATGTAGAAGACTTCATATTAGAAATAAAGGTGTAGTCCAGTAAATAGTGATGAACAGAACAGTTTTCTTAAGACACAACTTAAACATTTTTGGCATTAGAGTGGGCAAGTGCTCTCAATATAGGAAAATTGGGAAATGCAGCATATGGGTTATTAGGGTTTGTGAATTGGTTAGGAGTTAGGTTCCACGCAAAATACTTAATATGCACAGCGCTGGGTAATATGTTAGGGTAAAAGGGTAATAGGGTTATATTTGGGTACTGGTTGCTGGGAGGCAGTGTGTTCTATGTTGGAGGGGACTGAGTCTTACTTGGGGGTAGATCTAGCTGTGTACTTTAGAGCAGGAAATGTTTTATTACATAGTAAAACAACAGGCACCCACTTTATTCTTGTACAAGCATTGCTCAGAAGTATTTCTCAAGGGCAAAAGCCTCTTACTTAAAAATGCCATCATCAAACTTCCAGTGCTGAGCACAAGTGTAGATGAAAATGTATGTTTCCTAGAGGGTCAGGCAAGTCAGCTTATTTACTAAAAACTAATATATACACTTATATACAGGGTGAGAATTTTGCAAACAGACCATAGCCTAGGGCTTAAGGACTTTGCCAGCGAAGTGCAACAATAAAAATTAAAATTATTTTTATAAAGTTTCAGACTTGAAACCCTTCTCCCAGAACCTGTTGCTTATTTATTAAGCTGGTCTTTCACATTTTATGATGGACGATTCTTCTTCATTACTTTCACTAGTTCATCATGATTCTCTCACATTAGATTACCACTATTCATCTTGGAGTGACCTATAACCATGGATCAAAGATGCTATATATGAGATTTTGATATATAAATAATATTTAGCTTGGTTTACAATCTCTCTTTAAAAGGGAACCAGTTTATACAAATATGTATAATCAACGTATGCAAATAAGTATGTATTGTTTTCCAGATCCTTGTGGTATGGCCCATGCAAATGGTAAGCTTTTTATTACTTCAATCACAGTTATGTCATAAAGAGTCCAGTCAAGTACAAAACAAATCAGATTTAATAATTTTTGTTTAATTTGTTCATGTTATTTAAATTATTTATTGAAATATTGAACAAATCTGTTATGTAAGTTGTTATATAATGCAATAACCTTTTTTTCTTTTTTCTATCTTTTCATTCAATCACAAAAAGTGACCCTCTAGATTTTGGTGATATTTCAACTTCAACTTTCAACTGGAATTAGTGCATGAGCTATTTATATATTTAGGCAATGTGAATGTATTCCCCCTCAGAGCAAAATGATTCTCCCAACCACCAACTAGATGCAGGCAGATTTAGTTTGTAGTGCATTGATATGAATATTGTATATTGGAATATTGTAAGTGGCTGTGACAGATTCTCCAGAACAATCACTGGGGTTGATTAAAGGAGTTTAGAGCATTATAGGAATTTGTAGTGTCAGTGTATCTCAACCAGGGTTCAACCAGAGGTTTATAGGGGTTCCTTGAGCAATGAGCAATGTGTGCCTCTCAGAATAATTTAACTGAAACCAATGATTTTTGTGATTGTCTGTAAGGGTGGCATTACCTGAATAGCAGTGAAAAGAATTATTTGAAATCTACAAAACTGCCATCAGAAATTTCTGGGCCCTATACTAAATAAGCTTCCTAGGTCCCTTCCCCCACGTCTAAAAGTGTCAGCATTGCAAAAGTCAAGCTCATTTGATTGGAGCCCCCGTACAGAAGTACCCTTTGTCCACCCTTGATGACAGGCCTGGCAATGTAAGAGGCATTCCTTCTACTGACCATGACACTATGTACTGTAACCTGTAAATATAAGAATTATATCAGGGGTTCCTTTATACCTAAAAGTTTTTTCAAGGGTTTCCCCATGTTAAAAAAGTTTTAGAAATACTGATCCAAGGAATAATACCCACATGTGAAGTCTGGTGCATATATGCATATATTTACTGACGTGCCAACTCATTTACTCATCCGGGTCCAGATGTAATAGAGAAAAGGATTATGCTAAAGTATTTCATATTGTTTATCTTTTTTTGCCAGATGTGATGCTCAAAGTGGCTCTCTGACATTTCCGAATGGGTTGATTGAAATTGTCCTGGGGTAATGTTGTGTGCTATTTATAAGTAACGATGCTTAACAGAGTTATTTTTTAGCTTGACCTATCTTGTGAATGTGATGCAAAGCAGGGCAGCAGTTTTTACAGTATTACCCATATTTCTTTGCAATGCTTCAAGTGAGAAATGCTCAGACTGTACAATAAGCCACAAGAAGACCTTCAACACAGTTTTGTGAATGGAATGCTGTATATGCTACTTACATTCCTAAACACCACTTTCTTCAACAATCAAAAGTGAACCAACAAAAAAAAATGTTACATTTACTATTAAACACAAAAGATATTTAAATAATCTCTAAATTATAAAGAAGCTATAAGTATTAGATGAACAGTTTACCACTCTGCTTTACAATATAATTTCTATCTAACAAGGGAATTAAGTATAGAATTGATACAGTGTATCCAATATCACTATAATTGAATGCATTAAGAAAATAGGTAAAAAATAGGTATGAACTATAACCCTGTGTGGAATTTTGGAATGTCCCTTTAAACTGGCATCTGATCACTGACTGCTGTGAAATAGCTGTGCTTTTAATCTCAGATTATTGTCTAGTTTTGATAGGGAATAAATAATTCTTGGGTATTACAAGTACTCCTTTCATTTGTGCCTTGTATTAAAATATTTAAACAGCATAGCTGTGTGATTGTTTTGCTCTGCAGAGAGAGCAACATCCTCTCATCAGCAGGGATAGCATTTCCTGAGCAGCACTGTACAGTTATTTGTAACAGCCTCTTTGCTATGTAGGTCAGTAAGCAGCATCTGTTTAACTAGTGAACATCTATACAACAGTGCCTTTCAAAGCACACACTGCAAATTTCAATTGACCTCAGCCTCATCATACCGTCCACATCATCTGGAATGAATTCAATTAGAAAATATTCATTCTTTGCTAGGTATTGCCATCCTAATGCAAAGAAATAGGATCTGTTTGACAACTCATAGGGATTGACTCAATTAGTCGGTGGACCAAAGTTCTGCCAATGCAACCATTTTCTTTATTCATTTTCATTTTATGTTGACTGTTTCTCCTACTTCACATTCTAGAAACAAACAATCCCTGATGACAGCCACTTCTAGGGGATTACAAGTGAGTCATGCTGTGTGATCTGATAACGCTGCATAAATTCCTGTACACTGCAAATAAACAAAAAAGGTCTATGATAACATGAGTAAATCAGAATACTTAACCCTAGCTATGACCAGGAAAGTTAGACTTTAGTGTATGTGAAATACAGAAGCAAATGTGTTTGTTTGAGTAACGGTCAATAAAGAGTCCTATACAGGTTTTTTAAACTCTTATTGCTTAAATGCCCTCAACACCTGAAATTAGAAACACCTGAAATAGACTATTTTGAGTGAACCTGGGTGATCCAGCAAACTAGGACTTTGTTTGTGAATTTTCCTGTTGCTGACCTACGCTTGTTTTCTGATTACCCATTTGAATTCTGCCTGGACCTACCTCTGCTTGTGACCCTGACTCTGTTTTTTGCCTCATCCCTTTGTACTGCGCTGGATGAACTGATTTCCTGTGTTATGACCTTGGCTAGTTTTTGGATTCCTGTCCTTACTCTGCATTAGTGGCTCTGTACTCTGCATTTAGTTGGCGCTGGGTCGGCTGCCTGCCTATCTCCAGACACCATTCTTTACACACCAAGTCCTGGGGGCAATCGAGTGCTGACACAACCATTGGACACAACCAGTCTCCCGAGGCTGAGCGGGGGCTGCTATAGGCGAAGACTGCAGCATAGATTGGGGGATTGGTGTCTGGGGAATACCCACATCGATCCGGGCCTTACACTACAATTTTGCCAAACTTGTATTGTTACAAATATGTAGAAAACACAAAGGTGGTAACCCTGCCTTACACGTTTCACCTATATAGGCTTCATCAAGGGATTTTTGGGGGAACAAATTAGCAAATTTATGTATCACAGCTTGTTCAAGTCAATAAAATCAAAAACTGGAATGGTTGGAGGTTAGCTGCGGATCTCACTCAGAAGCACAAAAGGATCATCACTCAGAAGCACAATAGAATATTGGTAAGTCCTATGGCAAACAGATTTCCTGGTATTGTGAATAGAAAGAGAAATGCAGGTAATAGACCAACTGAGTCAAACCATACAAGATGTTAGTAGATATACATGTGGGTGGTATGGTAGGCGTAATACATGTAATACATGTCACATCTCCTCTAGGGCTGCGGGAGTGATCAGGGGAGCGGAGCTGTCAGCATAGCAGAGCTCCGCTGACTGCTCTACTCCCTGATTGGCTAAGGAAAGGGAAATCCTGATGATGCTTGAGCTGTTATCAAGGTTTCCTATATCTCAGCTAATCACTGAGCACTAGAGATGAATGAGCACAAGTCTCCCTATGCATGTCTAGTGCTGAATGGCTGGGAAACGTAAAACCTCAGCCAATCACAGAGCACTAGGGGTGAATGGAGAGGCTTGTCCTCATTTAATCCCTAGTGCCCTGCGATCCCTCACTGTCAGGAGGTTTTCCAGGGCTGTGCTCACTGCAGCCCTGGAAATCCTCCTGTCATTGGGATAACTTGTAAAAAAAAAAGTTTTGTTACACAAACACACACACCTTTAATAAAATAATTTAACATTAAAGCCTCGTCCAATTTTTTTACACATAATTTAACCCTTTCAGGGAATGAGAAAGGGTTTTTTTGTACCCCTGTACTCATTCCCTGAAAGGGTTAAAAGTAAACCTTTTATTAACACTTATGTAAAATCGCGGCAAATCACGGCAATTCGTGGTAAAACACGTCATAGGCGTTTATAAAAGTTTTTTAGCGTTTTAAAGTTAAGCTTTAAAACACTCGTAAAAGTGCATAAAAATGCATATAAACGTGGTAGGATCGTTTATATGCGTTTTTAAAATCGTTCATGTAGACCCAGCCTAAGGGGGAAAATAGAGAAAAAAATGCAGCTCCCAATGAGCCACCTATATACCAGTAACTGGACTAATTTAATGACAAAATAGCTGCCTAGGAAGTAAATGCCTTCCTGCTATCCAGATCAGTCCCGATCATACAGGAACCACATCCCACTGGTTCACTTTGTTACTTGTAAAATTTAGTTTTTATTTTTTAAATAAAAACTTTAACACTATTAGCATTGGGGGATGACATTCCTATTGCAGCCAACCTGCAATCCTATTATCAGTTTGCATATACTTGGTAGGTGGCATTTCTAATTAGCAGTTTTGTTATTAATGGGACCCTTAGTGCTCCAAGTTGATGTATGTTATGTGGGACACAGGTACGTTACACATAGTCCGATACCCACTCAGTAGTTTTCAATTAGAATAGCACCCTAAAAGGAAGTCCCAAGGATCTCATTGTTGGGATAATTCAGCTAGACAGACATTATTATTAGAGTTGATTCAAAGTAAATGTAACTATTACTTTTCTCTTTTTGTCACTAGGGTTTAATGACACACAATGAAGTAAATATATGTTATCTACAAAGACTCATTTCAAATTTCTTTTAATAATGAAAAGGATATTCAAATGTGTAATACAAAAATTATGAAGTCAGTACAATCCTGCATCAGCTGTATAAAAATCAAAGGATAAAAGATCAAAGGATAGTAAATGTAACACTGGACAGAAATTCAGATTATTACCAAGTCATAGAAAATTAGTAAACCACTATATGTGGCTCAACTGTAGAAAATATGTGCTAGAGGGACGCATGCGCGGAACAGGCGGATGCTAGAGTTCTGAGCCTGCTCCGCTCTACACTGGGACAAACAGGGCTGTAGCGGGCAAATCAGGCGGCGGTTCTGGCTCCGGGAGGCTTCCTGAGTGAGGAGCAGTATAGAGGGAGGCTTGCGGTAGGAGAACACAGATGCCGACTCACGGTAAGAGCCGGCAGCAGGGTGTGATAACACAGGCAGCCTCAGCATGCAGGAAAGCCAAGATGGCGGATTCCTCCCCTCACATGTGTCAGGAAAGGAGTGAGTGCTCCAGTGAACCAGAGATGTACACAGGGAGCTTGCCCTTTGGAAAGTACTACTAAGAAAATTACAGAGCATTTTACAAGCTAAGAGAGTTGGGCCAGCGTACAGTACAATTTGAGGGGCGAGTAGATGATGTTACCACGTTCCTAGAGGGGCATGAAGAGGATATTGAGTATTTGAAACAGGAGGTACATCTTTTACATCAAAAAATGGAGGATTATGAAAATAGGGCCCACCGCTCTAACCTCTGTATACATGGTTTACCAGAAAGCATAATTGATCTTTTAACAGTGACTGGCCTTTTTTGTGAAATATGTCCTGAGATAGCAGTGGAAAAGTTAGAATTGGATCGTTTACATCGCACATTAGTAAAACCAAAAGCTGATGGTCCACCAAGAGATATTGTGATTAAATTGCATTACCCTTATGTTAAAGATGAGATAAGCCAGAAAGAAGGAACCCCTCACTTTTCAAGGTCAAAATTACCAGCTCTTTATGGACTTGGCTCCAGCAACGATATTGCGTCGCAGAGAGATGAAACCATTTCTTCAGATCCTACAGAATCAGCAGATCCCTTATAGATGGGGCTTCCCCTTTAAATTGGTATTTACATATGGGGGCAAGTTACAAGCTTTCTCTTCATTAGAGGAGGCTAGAAATCAGTTTCAGGAAATGGGACTTTATGCTTGTGATCAATATAAAAAATCAGACCATGTATAGAATCCTAATCCTCTAATATCACAAATACCCGAAGTACACCAGCAAAAGAGGACTAAGTAGCGTAAGGCCACAGATCAACTTAAACGCCTTAGCTTCTCTCAGAGCAACATTTGAATATTTAATTTATTTTTTGTTTTCTCCTTTTTTCCTTCATGTTTTACTCAGGGGTTATGGAAATAATGTTGGTCACTAATGTATGAATGCCCCTTTTCAAATGGATATAATGTTCTGATAAATCTGGATACAAATCTATTAGCTTATTTGGGATACTAATTTTGTATTTGTTAGGAGCATAATTTTCTTTTAACAGCTAGTTAAATACTTAGAGAATTGCGTGATGTTACTTAGTATTTATTATTGTGGTAGAAGTCACTGCGCTCCTTTGTAAGTCACCAGGGATATCCCCCGCCATCTATTTAGGGGATATGCCTGACGACACTTTCAGGGTGACAGAAAAAATTCTGTCTTCTCCTGTTATTATTGCATTTTTATATTATCAGAAAGGGCGGATACAGGGTGAGAGCAGGTCTCCACTCTGCATACCCTGGGCATATATATTATGCTGTCTGGTGTTTTGTTTGTCTGGTGTTACCCCTGTCTTAGTCTGTATCTTTTCCCTCTTGTTTCCGATGTAAGGCAGGCGGCATACTGTACAAATGTTTGTGACAGGAATGGGGTACATATGAATAAGAGCTTGGAAAATATAGAGAAATGGTAATTACAATACTCTCTCTTAATGTACAAGGCCTTAATTCCCCAGTTAAAAGGTCACAAGCCTTCTGTTACTTTCATACACGTAAAGCAGATGTAATATGTCTACAAGAGACACACTGTTCTACTTATTCCTGCCCAAAATATTTTCATGCGGCCTATCTAACTGTTTTCAAAGCTAATGCAGCAGTAAAACGAAGAGGGGTGCCTATTGTCTTTAGGAAAACAGTGTCATTTCAATTGGACAGAAAGGTGGTGAATGAAGATGGTCGATACTTGATATTGGTTGGAACATTAAATGACGCCAAAGTGACATTGGTGTCCCACTATGCTCCCAATGATAATCAATTGCCTTTTTGGAACAGCTAAGGATTTTGGTGCACAAAAATGCACTAATTTGATGATGTTTGGTGATACCAATGTTCAACTAATACCAAGTATGGACAAGTATAGACATCTATGGATTCTGTTGTATCTGGGGATACTACATTATCAAAAAAATTGATGGATCTGGTGAGATCTGAAATGCTGTCACATATGTGGAGGGAATTACATCCTAAAGAAATGGATTACACATATTTTTCTCATCCTCACCAATTATTTACCCGTATAGACCATATTTTGATACATCAAAAAGCATTGCCTTCGCTTTTATCTTGTGATATTTTGGCGATCCCATAGTCAGAACATGACATAGTTTGGGCTACGTTGTCTTCCCTTTTTCCTAAGCCTGATATGTTTAGATGGTCACTTAATGACTCTTTGCTCGGTAACCCTGAGGTGGTTACAATTACAAGGGATTTTGGTTGAGTACTTTTCTTTAAACCAACAAACTTCAACATCACCGGTTGTGCTATGGACAGCGCATAAGATGGTGCTAAGGGGGCGACTCTACAGATAGCCTCACAAAAATAAAAAGAAACGTAGGGCAAAGGTAATGGAGTTAGAATCCAAATATGAAAAGCTGCATACACAGTACAAAGCTACATTAAATAAGAGTATAGGACGATAAATGGTGGACGTCCGTACACAATGGAATCCTTGTACAGCATCTACTGCTGGGAAAACGTTGAAATGGTCAAATAATACATTTTATAGATACAGTAATAAAATGCATTAATTATTGGCAAATAGACTGAGGTACTCAAAAAGACGCCCAAACACCTATAGACCTGGGGTAAATGGGATTGGACCCACTAGTAATCCCATGCATATATTGCAGGAATTTTTTAAACCTCTGCTGTAAAAAAACAACTGTACCAAACTCCTTGTTCTTTTGATAAGAGAGCTTTGGAAACATTCTTTTAGTCTATAAATCTTCCAAAAATTACCGCTAGTAGACTGGAAATTATGGAAGCCCCTATTACTTTGTTGGAAGTGACTAAAGCTATTGGGGATCTTAAACCCAATAAGAGACCAGGACCAGATGGGTTTACGGCAGTATATTATAAAAAAAACCAGCAAATATTAGGACCTTACCTGGTGGAGACATTTATTGGGATTTTGAAAGGGGAAGCCCTTGATTCGAGCATGTTGGAAGCAGCCATCTGTATGTTACCAAAGCCCTCCACTGACGCAATGAATTGGTCTAACTCTAGGCTGATTTCTCTTCTTAATCTGGATGCAAAGATTCTGGCAACAATCTTGGCAGCCCGATTGGAAGATAGTTTAGGTGACCAACGGGCTTTATTCCCAGACAGCAAGCTGGAGACAGCACATGGAGGATATTGCATTAAATTCAACAAGCTAAACAAAACAAGACATCAGCTTTTTTGCTTTGAGTTTGGATATAAGTAAAGCGTTTAACTCATGACAAGTGTTATGGCCATATCTTATATCATTATTAAACAAGTGGGGCTTTGGAGAGAACTTTTGTTAATGGGTTTCCTCACTGTATGATTTCCCTAAGGCATTTATACAATATATGGGCTATCGTTCAGAACATTTTTCTATAGGCAGGGGCACCAGGCAGGGTTGCCCACTGTCACCACTGCTTTTTGCATTGGCAGAAGAACCTTTGGCTATAGCTATTGGAAATCATGTTGACATTCAGGGTATAGAGATGAATGGGGAACAACACAAACTCTGCAAACTTTTTGCAAACGGTATTCTCCTTAATCTGATGAATTCCATGGTAACCTTGCACAATTTGACGAATGTAATGGAAGGTTTTCAGGCCCTCTCGGGGTTTCAGTTAAATAGCTCAAAATGTAAGGCTCTTAATATTAATCTATCAATAGAAGTGGTAAAATTGCTTAAAGAATCCTTTTCCTTTCAATGAGTTAAAAAGACTTAGCTATCTGGATATATATATTCCCCCATCATATGATCTTTTGTATAGTGTTAATACCCTGACTTGGTGAAACACCTGATTTATTTTAGGTTTATTAGAAACATGGAACATGGAAATCAAATCTCATGGTTGGGCCGTATAGCTTCCATAAAGATGTCCTGGATACCAAAGTTCCTATATCCTATAGGAGTTCTTCCATTAGCTATGCCTAACCATGTATTAAAAATGCTACAAAGTAAAACTTTATATCGATCTAGGAATTTGGGCGGGCTATTGGTGCCGCAGTTCATACTATAAAGCTTCCCAAGTTACTCCCTTGTTACAATATCATGCCCAAAAAAGTATTCCTAAATGGGTTTCCATTGCGAAAACAGTGGTGGCACCAATTTCAGTAGAAACATTACTCTGGACTCTACAACGGCGCCACATTACCAACCCAATTCTGAGACATACATTAAAAATATGGGATTCTATTTAATATACAGGGGACCTTATGTCTGGTCATAGCCCCGTAAGCTCTATAATTGGGAACCCGTTGTTTCTTCCTGGTCTGGAGGAACCGAGGCGTTTCTCTTGGTTGGTAGAAAAAGACCTTTATAGAATTTGTCATTTTACTAACTTGGCAGGGATTCTTACTTTTAGAGAGATTAGAGAAAAATATGAAGCCACACCTGAGGAACTCTTTAGGTATCTTCAGATCAGGCAATTTAAAGAAACTAGGCTGAGATAAGCTGCTGGAACTTATAATATGACGTGGTTTGAAGGACTGTGTGTACAGAATGTAAAGGTAAAAGGAGTTTTATCGGCTCTGTGTAATACTTTAGTTCAAACAAGTATGGCAATACTATCTTACATGTCCAAATGGCAGGCAGACATGGGCATGTCATTGGAACAGGAAGATTGGAATCAGATATGGTCTACGGTGGCCCATAGTAGCATTAACGCTTCAGCGGTAGAAACCTGTTATAAATTGATGTTAAGATGGTACAT
The DNA here is from genome assembly GCF_032062135.1 of Pyxicephalus adspersus. NCBI lineage: Eukaryota > Metazoa > Chordata > Amphibia > Anura > Pyxicephalidae > Pyxicephalus > Pyxicephalus adspersus. Next base: position 74,015,627 of record NC_092862.1, on the reverse strand, counting down.
GGTGCCATCTAGGCTTGCTAAATTCCTGTGGAGGTAAATGCTTTAGGGGATGTAATACATCAGGAACTCTCTATCATATATGGTGGGAGTGCCGTAAATAAGAAAATTTTGGACGAGAGTATATCAAATAGCTTATACTTTGATGGGTTGCGCATTTCCTAAAAAAACGGCAGAGGCATTTCTGTGTTTGAAACCATTTTCCTGTACTAATGTTCAATTTAAATTAAGACATGTTCACTTCACCCAAAATGGTTTTGGCAAAGGAAGGTGGTCTAAAACCCCCAATGTGCAACAAGTTAAAAATAAAATGTCCTGGTTCCTGGTGAACGAAAATATGAGAGCGATATTGACTGCTTCGGATCTTAAATTTCAAAAAATATGGTCACCATGGATTGAGCACTATATGAATAACGGCTGGGATCGGTCAATGTTGACCATATAGTTACATTATTGATTATGTAGATTGTAATATATGTTCCCTTTTCATATGTGCGATTGTCAGCTGGCCTGCCCCCTGTCCCCCATCGTTCCTTGGTCTTTGTGTTTTAGTGGTTGTCAAAGTTATATGTAATATGTTAAGATTGTTTAAGTATATATGTCATGCTTAGCTGAGTGGCAAAAAAAAGGAAATAAAAAATGTATGCTATACTTAGATAAAGTAAAAAAAGAAAATAATAGGAAAATATGCAGTGCTACCAGCATAAGATAATGTGGAAAAGAAAGGTGAGCCCTTATTGTATTCCTAAGATTAAGGGAGTAATGAAGATTGAAACAATAGGGAATGAATAATTGTTAAAAGATGAAGTATGGAAGGTTCTTTCCTCTCTCCTTATATACCACTGAGAGATATTAGACTAATTACACGTAAAATTACAATTTAAATAGGATTCACAGGTCACTAGGTTTTTTTCTTTTTTTTTTTTTTGGATGGAATCACTAAACAGAAGAAGTGCCTGTATAAATATGTTGTAATTGATAGAAAGGTATTAATACTTTTTTCTCCTCTTATTAATAAATTTTTTACATGTTTGTTTTGGGTGAGATATTAGGTAAAGGGTTAAAGTAGATCATTTTGTCACTGAGGAATATATGAGGGGGTGGGAGTGGGGAAGCAGTTGACAATACAAAGATGAACCAACTAGTATACTGTGTAACAAGATAATTCTAATAAAAGATAAGAGATTAAGCAACAACTAAAATTGAGAAATTTTAAAAGTTAGGATAGACATAAAAAATTAAAGAAATTTGAAGATTGTGTTGTATAGAGATTATACTGTTTAGTTATGATCTGTTGGATTACAAACAAGTTATGACACGTTTTATGTTGGCTTGTTTATTTGTATGATTATATTGAAAACTAATGAAGAAATTGAAACAGAAAATATGTGCTAGAAATTATATTTAGAGAGTTTAAATAAAGACAAAACACCATGCCATAGCATATACTCATCTAACAGTAATCGTTGGGGCACCAAAAAAGCAGGTGGAGTTTATAGGTAACCCACTGGAATATGACACTGTAGTGTTGTAGTGGCATGGAGTACAAAGTTTTGTTTAGTTTTGCAGCAATGCAAATACCACCCAGTGTTTAGGTAAAACAAAAAGAAAACTGGCAACTGTATGGCATAGATGAAGTGTTTTATTACAATCTGCTGTGCCCCACAATATTGTACATCAATTTGCATATTCCTAATTATAGCGAATGCAGTTAAAATGACTTTACCATCACATTGTATTTATACATATCTTCTTTAACCTCAATCATGTTAGTATTCCTTGAAGGATTTTCTGGTCAACATAAATTACAGTCAACCTAGCTATTCTTAATCTTTCTTTATTTCTTGTCAGAACTGTTTAGGAAACAAAGAATAATGCATTTCAAAGCTGTTTCCTTTTAATGTTATTTGTCATAGTATTACAAGCTAGTGTGGTAAAAATAAGCAAAAAAAGCTTTATTTAAAAAGCTTAACAAGGAAAACTTACAGTGCTGAATAATGTCTTTTTGTAACAGAACCATGGATTGCCATGAAACAAATATTGTGGTCATCTGGTTCCAAGCACTGTTTTTTTCCCCCAACAATGTCGTTTTGTGCAATGTCTCTGTGGCAGGAAGTGCAGTAATGAAGTTTATAAATATTCGATTTTTACTCTATTGTACTGGTATACTCTGATTTAGATGGTCATTCAGCGTTGCCAGAAATAGTTGTTATTCCTGAATGTATTGTTTTATTTGACAACTTCAACTACATGTTCTCTAACCTGGAGATGATTATGTTTTACATTTGAAATACTTTGAAAACAGCATCATTTAAAGTGAGTTACATGCTAGGTATGTTTTGTATTAGCAGGCATAAGAACTGCCATTCCAACCCCTCCTCTCTTACCTGTGTTGTGGAATTAGTCTATATTATTATGGTAAATTATATGTTCAACCATTTTTGGAATTTTTTATGTAAAGCAGGAAAAGGTTAAAATCTGTGGTTATTTTTTTCTGTTTGTGTATCATTAGGGACATTTATCTTCATGTCTTATTCCAAATACAAAACAGGAAGTGAAGACAACTTTCTAAAATTAGAGAAACTACCTTCTGAGACATGTTTTCTCATGGGGAAATACCCTCTTATTCTAGACAAAACTCTAAATTGTCTGATTTCCCACATGTATCTAAAACTGAAAAAATATTTTCACATACGTACACACTAAAATATATCCATTGCGAACGTTAGAGAAGAATTAGAACCCCTGTAAAGTTTTTATAGCTGTTAATGACCTCTCCAGGGAGATCCCTACCTAATATTTGTCTGTGACCATTCTTACTAAGACAGGAAATATGTGAGAAATCCAAATCAGCATAACAAAAGGTAAGAATAAGGATTCCATTAGAAATACATTAATTAATGTATTCAGAACAATCAAAATAAAAACGGCTTGTGATCCTGCCAGTTGCCTTGTCTAACTCTAGAAAGTCAACCACGCTAGGCCCAAAATCAATTCAGCCTTGTCATTATAGCTACTAGATACCATGACAATATTATTATTATTATTATTATTATTATTAATAATAATAATAATAATAAACATTATTTATATAGCACCAACTTATTGACACAGGAGGAGGAGAGGACCCTGCCCAGAAGAGATTACACTCTAAGAGGTGGGGACGCAGCATACACTAGGGGGATATGGAATTGTGGGTGAGTAGTGAGGGTTTGAGAGACAGATAAAGACAGGTAGGCAAGCTTGAAAAGATAAACAAACAGCAAAGAGGAGCAAGCCAAAACTGATGTTGAAGACCATTCCAGATAGTTGAGACAGCTCTGGAAAAGTCTTGCAACTGTGCGTGTGATGAGGTTATGAGTGAGAAAGTTATTCGTAGGTCATTGTAGGAATGAAGAGAGCGGCTAGGGGAGTATTTTTTTACCAGATCAGAAAGGTGAGACAAGAACAGTGGAGGGATTTGAAGGCAAAGCACGGGAGCTTGAATTTAAATCTAAGGTGAAATGGAAGCCAATAAACAAAATGAAAAGAGATGCAGCAAAAGAGGAGCTGTGGGAAGGATGGATAAGTCTGACTGCAGCATTCATAATAGATTGTAGAGAAGAAAGTTGGGATAGTGGAATACTGGAGAGGAGGATGTTAGTCCAGGCGGGAGATGATAAAAGCATGTACAAGGAGTTTGGTGGTCCCTGATAACAGGTAGGGGCGGATTTTGGAGATGTTTCGCAGGTGAAAGTGACTAGACCTGGAAATATTCTGAATATGGAGGGTAATACACTAATACAATTTCCTTCCATTCCCCTTTACCAGCTCTGCTTCATTGAACAGATAGGTAATGTATTTTTCCCGCAGTCCACAAAAAGGAACGGACAAAGAGCCATAGGGTCACATGACTGCAAAGTAAAATAGAAAATAAGGTAAGCAATGATTATTTTTTTTCAAAATACTGTGTATTGGAGCATTCTAAAGCCTTTTTCGGGGTATGACACTGTGTTTTTTATTATTTGGTAGAATTCACACTTTAAAATAAGCTGTTTTTTACCACCTAACATACATCTGTTCTCCCACTGATATACTGGTGTTCATAAAGTATGGTGGTGCTTTATGTAAATTAGTGCAGGAAGTGTGTTATTCCTCCAATAAACACGTTTTTAAATACCATGATTGCCATAGGCAATGTTAAAATTGTTAAAGCGGTACAGTTAAAAATACTTACTTATTATTTTAAATTTCCATCCTGGTCCTCCCATCTTTCCCATGCCTGGCCGGCATCTGCCTTTCCTTGCCCCCGTCCCCAACTTTTACGTGCCAGGGACGCAGATGCCAGGCAGGCATCACCAGGGGATGCAGATGCTGGGCATCACTGGAGGACGCCGGGGGGATCTTGAAGACCAGGTAAGCTTTAAAACTCACAATTCCACCCCGAGTGTGACTTTTGGTACTGAAAATTAAACCCTGAGCCTTACTCGGGAACACCGCCAGGGGGGTTAAACAGGCAAAATTTACTTATATAGGTTAAATAGGATGAACAAAGTATCCATTACAGAAATCAGTTTTGGCTTAGAGAAAGACTAAACAGAAATGTAGGAAATTATACTTAGTTTAGTCCGTTTAATTTCTTTCTGAATACACAAAGAGGTCAAATCCAAAAAATGTAAATAATAAAAATTTGTCCATGGTAAATTTAACTAAAACTGTTTTTAACTCTGTTATATACTTTGGTATTTCTATCTCCTGTGGTTAGAAATTCCATAGTCTGAACACTCTGACCACAAGGAATAGCTTCTTGTTACTTTATGGCAAAATCTTCTTTCCCTCATTCAGCACTTATTTCTTTGTTGTTTGTACAATCTTTGTAATACAATTTTATTTCTGCCTAATCCACTGAACTTTGACATATCCAATGTATGCAAATTCAATTGCCAATAAATTAAAAGTCTACCTTTCTGCCTCTTCATTTTATTTTGAAACCCCTCGAACCTTTTGTAAGTTAACTCCATCACTGTACCATTTTTAAATTTTCCTATCTCATCCCCACAGTCTGATGCCCCAAACTATTTACCATGTTCAAGGTGGGGTGTATAATCCAGGACACAATGCAGAGTTTTGATAATGATTCATAGCTTCAGCCATGTCATTTGAAGGTTCAACACCTATGCAGACTTTCTGGCACCAAGGATGGGATATTATAACTAGAACAGGATGGTTTCAAAAATTTCACCCCTCTTGGTATTGAACAATCAACATCAGCAGTGTCCCATTCCCTGGTAATTGGATTATTAAAATATATAGAACCCATTTCTGGGATCTGAGCTGCTACTGTCATCTTCCTTTTCCAAATGCTATTTGCCTGGTCACTACTGTACTTTTTCAAGTCATTGACAGAGGCAAAAATGCAATGTGAAGGTGGTATGTCCTCATAACAACAAAGCCAGAAATTTCTAAAGGTTTGTTATTAGCATCAGAGTCGGAGAATTTTAGAATAGCAGTTTAGGAAATGGCACCTACATCTTGGTAAAAGTTTCATGTGAATAAGTAGCAGCATTTGAACTTCAAGAGTGTAAACTTAAAATAATTTTAACATCTTAGATTTACTATTTATAATTACCTATAAAGATCACACGCTAGTGCCATCTTTACAGTTAACTTCATTCAGTGCTAGTCTTAAACTTAAACTAAACCCTCACATTCTCATTTGTGCAGAGAACAATGCAATCTCAGCTTCTGGTCAGTTCTGAATTGGCCACGGTGCTGCATATGTGTCCTGTTATGGCACAAACAATTTGAGGGTTTAAAAGGATGGTTGGAAGCTGGATAAAGTGGTGAAGGATCTTGTCAGGTTTACTTTGACAAAACAGAACAGTACAGACATAAGAATTTCAACTCTTCTTTTCATTTGCTGCATGCTTATTTCAGGTCGGACTCAGAAATACTAAAGTCAGGCCCATTTATGCAACCAGGATTTTTTAGAACAAGGCAGAAAAAGGCAGTTTCCATATTTTTTTATTGATGGGTTTCCAGGCATGCCACAAAAGTAAAAAAAAATGTACTCAAAATAACCACTGTGGTACTGACTGGGTATAAAGTATCACGGACCAGAAAAAAAACAAAAACATATTTCCGCTTATGCGTATAATCTCCAGAGAAAAACACAGCATTTTTGCTATCTCACCTTTGTTCTACTGTTGTGTTCTGCAATGTTGAGATAAGGGCACATTTGAGACTAAGCAAATTTAAATCCAGTGCCCAATATCACGTAAAAAAATATTGGAATAAAAATATCACGTTATTAACTCTATAAACTCTGTTCCTGTTTCTGGTCAATTTTCAGTGGATTTGTGCAATAGATATAATATAGGAGATTTTAGGTATTAGCTGAAAGGCAGATAAAACATTTGGAAAAGGTGAAGAGTTGCTTGGAGAAAATTGACATGTACTGTACAACACAATGAATAGAGTGACAAAAGTGTAGTAATAATGAGCAGAACTGCCAAATTCTGCTCAGCTACAATACCCATGGTGGAATACATTCAAATTCATGAAAAAAATTACGTTTGTCTCAGTTATTTTTGCTATGTTGTTGAGTGAAGTAAACCAAGTGTGAAAAGAGAAAGTTTTGCTTGTTCCAGAAAGATATTCTAAAATGGCTTGCACATATTTCTCAGTACCCCTAGAAAAAAGCAGAAATAACTGTAGTCACTCTGCTTTTGGAATCATTATGTTTCCCACACTTAACAAGGACTAGAGAAAGCAAAGGAAAGTTGTCGGAGGAGATCAGTAAGAAAAAAAAATTAGACAAGCATATTAGCGGCACCAGCTAAAAAGATCCTATGAATACAGTTGCAATATTATTAAGTATAAGGTTGTTGGAATTGCAGTTACAAGCTCAAACCATGGTCAAGGTCTTTTAGTGTCTAATCATGCTGTGTGTTTTAATTTTTTTAATGACAGTTGGCTCAATTAAGTGAGGATGACTCCACTGCTCTACTCCAAAGAAAAATATAAAAAACATACGGCTAAAACATATATTGACAAGCCACAATGCTTTTGGGAGAAGGTCATTTGGACAGATGAGCAAAACCTGCAGCTTGGCAAGTCAGATTAGCTTTTTGTCCACGGACTAAAAAATAAAGCTTTTAAAGAGCAGAACACCATATGTAGGGGGCTTAGTTATGGGGTGCATTGACTCTGTGAAGGGAACAATGAAATCCAAAGACCATCAAGGCATTCTGGAGTAAAATGTACTGTTAATACAGGAGGCTTTGTCTTGGGCCAGGTTATGAATCCCCCAACAGAATAACAACCCAAAACACACAGCTAAAACTGCAGAGAATAGCTAAGCACAAAACATTAGACTAATATGAAGTGGAGCCCTATGAGACTTGATTTGAATCTTAATCAGACATCTTTGGAAAGAACTGAAACATACTGTCTGGAGAATGAACATTTCACACTTGACACAACTAAAGCAGTTTGGTCAAGAAAAGTGAACCAAAATACCTGCTGACAGTTGCAAAAGTCTCATTAAGAGCCACAGGACTCAATTGTTTGTAATAATTGCCCTTTAAAGATTGTGCAAAAAACGATTAGGCTAAAGCTGTGTACACAGGTGCAATTTTTGTCGTTGGAAAGGATCTTTCACGATCCTTTCCAACGACAAAGAACTACACGATGCATGAACGGTGCTGTACATACAGCAACGTTCTGCTCTATGGAGAGGGGAGGGGGAGAGCGACGGAGCGGCACCCTGCTGGGCGCTCTCCCCCTTCCCTTTCATTAGGATCGGTCGTCGTTCATCGTCTGTGGATCCGGCAGGACGGTCGTTCGGACGATGGACGATGCCGACTGTATACACACCAGATTTTCGCCCGATATCTGGCCGATGCCGATTATCGGGCGATAAAAATCTGACGTGTGTACGCAGCTTAAGGGTCCCATCATCTCTGTGCATACCATTGTATGTGTGTTATTCTTTGATGATCTCTAAAGCAAAGTATGATTTTTGATAATAATGATATGGAATAAACAAACTTTTTAGGATTTTTGATAATAACGATATGGAATAAACAAACTGTTAATTAGTTATTTCAGAGCCAGTTTTATGTTTTTTCTTCCCTTGTTTTTAAATAATATTTTTGTAGTGTGTGTAGTATTATTTTTAAAAAAAAGCATGAACTGCCCTTTAATTTTAACCAGAGCCTTATCCAAGATTATGGAAAAGGGAGCAGAAAACATATCATATTTGTTGCCTTCACAGGGTCATCTACGTGTAGCTCTTTTAGGTAAGTTCAGCAATACTGTGTGGCTCCCAGTGTCTACTTAGGACAGTTTAGGACTACTGGCACTACCTACCCTATTCATTCTTTATGGGGCCACTGCAGGAAGAAGCTATAAACAGTACCTTCCCTGAAGCAGCAGTTCACTGGCATGAAGAAGCGGTAACCTCAACCTCATGGCCAGTGTGAACATAGCCTTAAACTTCATCTTTGCCTAGGCTGCTGATACTTTTTTTTTAATAATAATAAAAGAGGTTGGAGAAGTGGTGATAATCTGAGATTAAAGAAACAAATCCATCAGGTACACAGTTATTGCATTGGCAAACTCAAGGGTTATATAAGATAAAAATTCAAAAAGATGGATTTAGATCCTTAAACTGCCTACATTAAAAGAAAATAATGATATTTTTTTTAGTATGGAGCTTTTTATATTTGACCGGAGTTTAAGTAAATATAGTTTACTCAGGTTTACATTTATTCTGTTAAATGTTTGCTTTCCTGGTTCCTCTTTTTTCACTTCCATTATCATGCAAAAAAAGGCTAGAAATGGACCATACATAGCTTCATAATATCAGAAAGCTGTAGTAATACTCACGTGTGATGCTGGGCCTCCATGACTGAAAGGACTTAAATCCAAAAGTTAAATGGGTAAACCAGGAAGAGTTGAATTGGGGAGGAAAAGGCTAGATGATTTTTAATGTCCATCAGCCAGGAAAAGATACAGGTCCTTAGATGCGTCAGATTCTCTTTAAACCATTTCACCGCTCCAAGTAGTTATATGATATATCTTTATAAGTTAGACTCTTATCCATTGATGGTTCTAGTATTACTTTGATCAGTGCAAAGTAGCTTGGGACCACAAAAGGCTCCTACCATCTTCTGTTTCATACTTCAGTCCAAAGATCAGGGAGCTGGAACAGGAAGCAGTATTGATCAGTCCGTTGATGTGTGAGAATGATAGAAATGGGAGTTAAAAATCCCCAGGAGGTAACACACAAACAGAATTGCAATTATAAGCTGTTGATTTTCTGTATTGAATTGTACTGAATTGTATTGTACTGAATATCAAAACATCTTACTTTTAGTTAGAAAAGAAACTGGGTGGAAAGGAATTAGGAGAGGCAGACATTCCTCACCTCTGTGCCTGTATTGTTGCAATCCGCTAATGGGAGAATCAACCGTTACTTCGGCCATTGATGGGTATATGTTGAAAGATTTAAACTTAATAGGTACATTTGTCTGACAACACAAGCAGAGCAGACTGGGAGAAGCTTGATGTTGGTGCAGGACATATGCACTGCACAAAGGTGTCAGGATACAAATAGAAAGTTACAGTTCTAAAAAACTACAGTTTTCTATTAAGAGATATGCTAGGTATATTATTAAATATACGTGTTCCTGCAACTAATTGTTTCATCAGGTCCTAGGTCAACAGATTAAGCAGCTGTAATGGATTTGGACATTATCTATCCCGTCTGTGAGAAAGAACAGGGCTTACAAGGAAACCGGTGATGAAAGTGAACTGACTGACTTGACAGTCGCAGGATTCACAATACAGGTAACTGCAATCAAAGAAAGCAGAACTTGTTCTACTTTCTCTCACTAGTACTATATACTACTGTCATCCTTTATTCGAAAGAACCTAACTGCATGAATTACCAGCCCTAGAAATTATTGATCTCACTATGAATAACCATGGATCATCTTTCCCCCTGTATTATAGAAACAGATATAAGAGATAAAAAATGGCCTTTAACATACTATCCCAACAGGAAAGAATACGTGGAGGTCTTTGAGGCAGTATAATCTTTTCCATGTTACAGGTGTTTAAAATTGTTTCTGAAAAGGCTTGTCACTTTACTGCAACCAGCGAAAACAAATTATGAGACCTTTTGTGCATAGCTTAATCTGATATTTTATGGGTTTTATTTACTGTGTATAATGTACTGTATATATATATATATATATATATATATATATATATATATATATATATCATAAGTTCACATTTAACACAAAGGATTTAATGCATTATGTATTTTATAAAAAGAGCAGAGGTTCAAAAGTTAGTACAGCACCATCTAAAAAAGTGAGCAGAGTGTAATAAATATGATGGCAAATCATTCTTTGTGCACATTTTCAGGTTAAACTATAAAACTCTTTAATTAGGCTTTTTACAAAAAAAAACACCTTAGAAGATATGGGACATGTCCAGAATTCCACAAGCTATTTGCATGAAAATACTAAATATTCATATGCAAAACAGCATATTTTCAACTTTTTTTGTCAGACCCCTGCTAGCATTTTACTTTAGACTTGTTTGATTAATAGAAAATGTAAATTATGATTTTTTTTATCCTTTCCAAATTCTACCAGAAAGGTAATTGTAGTGTTCAAGCGGAATAAATTATTGAATAAAGTGTATACTATCTATTCCCAGTAAAACACCTTTTTGTTAAAACTAGCAATGATCAACAGGCATCTTTTAGTTTATATTCAAAATGAAATAATACAAAACCATATTATCAAAGTAAAGTAAGTATCAAAAAACAATATATGTATTACTTTATCTTGGGCAACAGCAATGTTGCATAAACAGGTTCATAGTAGAAATGTAAAAACTGATCTAGACCAGAAGTGGTTAAAGTATATCTATACTGAAAATGTTTTATTCTATTTATTTTAGCAGGAGGGAAGGGTTTGAACCCTTGTCAAGTTATCCTGTTTTAGGATGCTTCATTAGATAGATTGTCCCTCACTTACTGTTCTATGGCTAACTTTTTGCCAGACAGAAAGTGAGGGAAAATCTGTAATGGAAACAGAGAACTATTAAGAGATAACATATGTCTCAACATTCCCCTACTCATAGTAAAGTAAACAAAAAAAGACACATAACTACTAACATAAAAATGTAAATTATATAAATTTAATTTTGATAAAGTGTGAAAAGCCATTGTCTAGATGAAATCATTATTTCACCATTTAAAAAAAAGGTTTCTGAAACTGTGGGTAAGTATATAAAAAAAAACACGTCTCCGATAGCCTTGGTAAAATATTACTGGTCTAAACATACCATTATTTAATTTTTAGATTATATATCTATGGGGGTTTTGGTTCAGGTCAGAATTTTCAGCACATGGAATGAGGATCAATGTAATTCTATAAATATATAAAAAAAGTAAACATTGAGTAATCCTACTAGAGAAATGTATGAACATGATCATTTTAAAATACAGGTAGTCCCCGGGTAAAGGACATGCAACATATGGACGCCTCCTACATTTGAATGGGGCTTCCCTGCTGGCTCGTGTGCAGGACAGAGGCTTGAGGGGGGGAGGGGGACAGTTTGCATGACTTGCAGAAGAAATCTTTTGCTAAACACAGCTGAGGTTGTGGGTGATCTTAAGGACTGAGTTCTTCTGGAACCTCTTGTAACCCTTTAAGGACCAAGAGAAACTCTGCAGTTGTTTCTTTTTGCATATGAAAGCACAACTTGCTCCAGAAGTTAATGAATGTCTAGGCTCCATAAAGATTTATTTTTTTGCTTTGTGATTAACTGAGGTATTTATACAGTAACTGACACCACCCTGCCTAATAATATTTTGAGACAAACATCTGTCCTAATTGCATTTATTAAAATATTGTACCTGTTCCGACATACATACAACTTCAACTTAAGAACAAACCTACAGTCCCTATCTCGTATGTAACTACCTGTATACTGTCTATTGGACATGTGCACATGTAACAAGACATATGTGTGGTCATTATAATGTATTTTACAGTTTATATGTTTCAATACCTAAACAAATATGGATCTGGTCTAGCCTACATATTCAGTTTTGACTTGAAACTAACCTGATCAGTCATACTATGAAGAAAATACTAACATTAACAGAAATAGTAAGTAATAACAAAACCACTACATTAGAAAAATGCTGGCAAACTATTTTTAAAGATCACCACAGTACAGTATTGTCAATTAAATATTTGAGATAAAATATTCTGTGAAATTCTATCATGTAGGCATTGGTGTGCTGATTTATATACTAGCATGATTGAATGTTGTAGTACTCTTTATACTTTTCTTCTAGACAGGACCAGACAAACAAAAGAAAATTATAACTTCAAGGACCATAATTATAATCCTTTACCAAACCAGTGATATTGTCAGGATATGGACTCCTACACACCACGTCTATGACCAAATTGTATGATATAGTTATTTCATAATGCTTTATTTTTATGTATAAAATTATTATATCAAGGAAACAAAATATAAAGCATTTAAAATTTTATCTTTAGAAACTGCTTAGAAATAAGTCGCTAAATGTTTAAACGTAGAACACCGGAAAAGAATGACTAGCAGTGTATATTTTAGTCTCTTTATTAATATTCTTTCAGCCAAGGTAGAGACTTGAACATAGACTGAAGGATCATTTTGACGTTGATGTTTAAGGGGGAATATGATCATCCTGTATAAATTTATAAATGGTCCATATAGAGAACTCTCTTGCCAATTATTCACTTTAAATTCAATGGAAAGGACAAGAGGACACTCTTTGTGTCTGGAGGAAAAGAAGTTCCGGATAAGGAAGGTCTGTGAAAGTGGAAAAAGGAGGTAGTTTTAGTACATTCTATAGATTGTGTTAGGAAAAGATTGGATGCTTTTCCAGAAGCACAAAAATACATTTATATATTAAAATGTTATAGTAAAGACATCAGAGACTGTTGATCCAAGGAATATCTGATTTCCTCATGGGATTAGGAAAGATTTTTTTACCCTTGTTGATTCAAATTAAACAATGCTTTATAGGGGTTTTATGCCTTTTTCTGAATAAACTATGTCTATAGAGATTTATCTGGAATATGCTGGTTTGTAAGATGTTTATTTTCCTAGTGGATGAACTTTATGGACCTATGTCTTTTTTCAACCTATGTAACTATGAGTGTGGCCATCATTAGATATAATGGGGCCCTCTTAAATGTTTAGTCCAGTATTTCATCTGTGCTTAAAATACCTGGGTTAGACCCTGTATTTTTCTTTGTAGTCTGTGCCATACCTGGGGATATTCATCTATATGTCCCGGGCACCATTGTCACTGAAACAGAAAGTCAGCGGAAATAAATTTGTTGTCGAATTGTCATTAAAGACCAAGAGATAAATGCAAATATTCAATTGGGAACAAATATTCTGGTGAGGAATAAGAAGGGAATTATTTTTGAGGAAGATACCCTCTCTCATTCTCTCATAACCTGTACATTTTCAGCATTTAAAATGAAGAGAAATCCTAATAGCAGAACAATACCAGAAAAAAAAATACCCTGATAAGAGTTTTAAACCTTACTCACAAACCAAAACAGACAAAAATACATACTGCGGGGGGGGGGTAATTATACCTATAAAACAATGTTCCTTTTTGTCTTCATCTAGTTGACAAGTAAATGTTATATTTATTTGGTTGGACAAAAATCAATAGAGCTGCCTTGTTTCTACATTTATAGAAACAGATTAGATGTGAACCTAGAATTTCAAACCCATCAAGTCACCTTCTATTTACTATTCCTTAACTCATGGATAAGGACCACTATTGTAGCCATAAGTGTATTTTTTAAATCTCATTGGAACCAGCCTGAAAACAACTGGCAAAGAAATAAAAATAAAAAAGCTGTCATGTGTCGGCTCTGTGAATGAGGCCTATTGTGTTTTGAATTTAAATATGTCTTTTTGTTGTAGGATCATATTCAATAGAAACATGTGCAGGGAAAAAGCAGTATGCTATCACAGATAACCTATCAAACCTGTATAAATATAACCTGTCTAACCTATTCTCTCTCTAATTGCTGGCTTCAATTTTTATTCAAACAGTGTCTACAGGGACTTACTTATTAGATTATTTCAAACTAATGTCATGAATAAAACACAACAGCCATGTCAATATTTACCAAAAATGATGCCAAATAGATGCCATGTGTGAAAACCCCTATATGTAAACCCTATACAAAAGCTTGAAGAACCACCTTTAGAAGGAATAACTTGAAGTAGGTGCTTCTGTATAAATAAATCAGTCTCTAACACCCTTGTGAAGAAATGTTGTCCCACTCTTTTTGCTTCAGTTCATTGAAGTTTGTGAGCATTTGTTTATTTACAGTTCTCATAAGGTTTCATCCCAACATTTCTGTTTGATCTGGGCTTTGACAACATTTGCGACATTGCAACATCTGATTTTCTTTTTTTAGCCATTCCGTTGCACTTAGGATCATTGACCTGATGCATGACCTAAATTCAGCCAAACTTTATCTATTTCACAGATGGTCTCACATAGGGCCTGATTTATGAAAGCTCTCCAAAGCTGGAGAGAATACACTTTCAGATGTGAAGCTGGGTGATCCAGAAAACATGGAATGGATTTTTAAAAAAAACATTTGCTATTTGCTAGCAAACATTTGGAATCCTGGATCAGATCCATCCCAGGTTTGCTGGGATCCAGCTTCACTGATGAAAGTTTATTCTCTCCAGCCTTGGAGAGCTTTCATAAATCAGGGCCATTGAATCTAGAATACTTTAGTATACAGAGGAGTTAAATGGTTAATTCAATAACTGCAAGGTGCCCAGGTCACGTGCCTACAAAACAATCCCAAATCATTACCCCTCCACCACTGTGCTTGACAGTTGTTGCTGTGTATTACGGCTAAACATCTCCAGTTTGATCTGTCTGTTTAAAGCACATTGCTTTAGATGTCTTGCAGTTTATTCAGGTGCAACTTTGTAAACCCAAGCCATGAGGGCATGTTTTAAGAGAGAGGGGGCTTTCTCCTGGCAATCCTTAAAAACAAGCCATACTTTTTCGGTGTTTTTCTTATTGTACTGTCATGAACGTTAATATATATAACATGCCTACTAAGACCTGTAATGTCCAATATAGCTCTTGTTTTTTGCAACTTCTCTAGGCATTTTAAGCTGCGTACACACTTGCAATTTTTGTCGTTGGAAAGGATCTTTCACGATCCTTTCCAACGACAAGGGAGTGCACGATGCATGAACGGTGCTGTACATACAGCACCGTTCATGCTCTATGGAGAGGGGAGGGGGAGAGCGACGGAGCGGCACCCTGCTGCGCGGTCTCCCCCTTCCCTTTCATTAGGATCGGTTGTCGTCCATCGTCCGTGGATCCGGCAGGACGGTCGTTCGGACGATGGACGACACCGAATGTACACACAGCAGATTTTCGCTCGATGTTTGGCCGATGCCGATTATCGGGCGATAAAAATCTGCCGTGTGTACGTAGCTTTACAGTCTGGCCTTGGGATAAATTTGCTGTAATGTCCACCCGGTAAAGATTGGCAGCTGTCTTAAATGTTTTCAACTTGTAAAAAATCTTTCTCATTCTAGGATGATGGACTTCAAGTTGTTTGAAAATTGCCCTATAACCCTTCCCAGACTGAAGAGCAAAAAAAAAATGCTTTTCCAAAATTAATTATGCTTTTTTTTTCCTTTGCATTGGGTTAACATACATCCAAATAGCCCGGACCAGGAAACTACCAGAACCTCTGCTTTTATAGGGGTAGTCACAATGACTGATGTTCAGATAATGAAGTGTATTTGTTTAGCAGCAACTAGTGCCTACTTATCCTCTTTATTAGTATGAAAAATATACAGGTTCCCAATGTGTTTTTTCACACAGTGTGTCTACATTTTGACTTAGTCAAAATGGTAAATAATGACATGGTATACATATCCTGTGCTGTTTATAGTCTGAGGTTGCATCTATTTTACCTCAGAATGTCTAAGAACCAAATAAAAAAAATATTATTCCCTAATACACAAAAACATTAGAATTATAAAATGGTGTACTTTTTTTCTCATGTCACATAGACAAATGCTAGGCCTTCTGGAATAAAGTGCCCTTGACTGATAAACTAAACATAGAATCGCTTGGTCAGAGTAACCATAGACATGTTTGGCACAAATTGAATACAACATTTAAGATAAAGACCTTTTCAAATTGTAAAACCTGGTGGTAAAAATATTATGGGTTACTTTCCTGTTTCATGGCCTAGGATGCTTGCAGTAATTGAGCAACTAAGATTTTTGCATTATATCATATCATACGTGTGATGGATGAAAATGTGAGGTCACCTGTCCCACAGGTAAAGTCAACTCTAAATGGATCCTAAAATGTGAAGAGGAATGTCTCTTCCCTAACCCAAAATATAAAACTGTCTACATTAAACCAAATTTAAAATCCACTGAAATGTTGTTGGTATAACTCATAAAAAATTTCACAAAACTAATACTAGTAAGCAGGTTTGCAAAACAGCTGGAGGAAGTTTTGTTAAAGGGAGTGATAGCAGCCTGTGAGGCCAACATTGTACTTACATTTTGCTTTGTACACTATATACATTTTTGATAATTTATTGAAAAACTGTTTGCCTATTGACAATATTCAGCAAGTGAAGTAATTATGAAATAGTAATTTCTGGTCAGCATATTTATTTGAAGTCACTTTTTTAAAAAAAGCAGTAACTTTTAATTGTAGCAAAGACCTTGTTGCCAGTTCAAACTGAAAGTAAGAAGCTTAGCTTAGATATGTACTAAATATGTTTTGTCTTTGCCCAGGCATGCACTTTACATACTTAAACTATTGAATCTAACTAACTTGCAGTGTTACTATGCCATCTTTCATCCCTAACAGTACATATTTATTGATAGTTTGCAAACACTTTAAAATCTATTTTTCAGGAACAGGTACCTAGCGCTTGAAACAATTTGGACAACACAAGTGTATTTAGGTTATGTGACACCTACAATGGAAAACCCATTTGTTCAGGTTAAATTGGTATTCTCCATTTTTTGTTTTTTTCCCCCAATATACTGTATCAAATAAACACATCAAGACTTTGTTCAGATGTGAAATGGCGGTATGGTTACTGCTCAAATCCATGAACCATGTCTAGGGTCTCACCTGCAGTAGCCTATAGAAAATGAATTCAGGTAGTAGTAATTATTTCAATAACACCCACTGAAAAATATTCCAATTCTGGTTAATTATAAATCAGTGGATGGGGTGGCTCAGCAGCTAGCAAGGAGCCACCAGGGAATGCCCATTCCCACCACTCATTTGAACATAGCCTCTTTAATTTGGGCTGTGCTAAAAAAATATATAAACAAAATTATTATGAAAATGAAACAACTACCAAGAATGTGTTTCTTAATTATTTTACTTTTATTACTGTTGCACCATTTATACAATTACATATATTTTCAATGCATCCATTTTACATCTTCCGTATTTTTTTTTATTTTATTTTTTTTACCTTTTGTTTCAGTTTTGCTTTTTTTTGTTATTTTTTTATTAGTTACTTGCTTTCCAATGAGTTTTGTGTTGTGTCTGTGACATAGAATGGAAGAAAAACTGGAACTGCAAATCAACGCAGACTTTTTTTTTATTATTATTATTTCCACTGACCAATAAACAGAACTACAGGTGCACCCAACCACAGACATGCATTATTTCATCATGAGAAATCTAGGTAGACTAAGTAGGATGAGAATGTTGTTACTTCCAAAATATCTGGAGAGGAAAAAGAGACAGCTAAGTGGGATCTTGTTGGAAAAGTTTGGCCATTCACTGCATAAAAAAATTGACTGCAAATGAAAAAAAAACAACAAAATCTCTGAAAAAGGATTTGATTGCCTTGGCACAAGCCCTATGGGCAAATTTAGAGAAAATTTCTCCTACAATATTAGTGCAGGAGGGAAAACAAAAAGGTATCAACGTTGACCTTCCATTTTGTAGATGCTGCTCAGATGTACAAAAAATGCTCACAAACATCTATATAGCTAAACTTTTTTTTTCTTTAAATTTACTTAATTGACAGAGTTGGTGGAATGTTTATTTTGTACATTTTCGTCCCCCACAAAAATACTATTTGGATTTTTATATTGTTTCTGGGCATTACATGTATTTAATTCAAATCTAAATCAAGTTTGTTAGTATAGCTGAAAAAGTAATCAAAAACAAAGAAAAAAAACATAACTGAAGGTTGTTTTAAGTGGTTATTTCAAACAGGCTGTCCATCTTACTCTTGAACTGCTACGGTTTGATCAGAATTAGCTGCCGGGGTTTCAGTAGCTTTAACTTCATCAGCTGGTCCTGCAGGCTCAGAGGCCTTAGTAGAAGAACTAGGTGCTTCAGGTTCTGGAGACTTCACAGAAGATGGAGCAGGCTCACTGCTAGGTTTAGAGTCTGCAGCTGGAGCAGACTCAGTTTTGGCCTCTGGAACGGAGGGAGCCGCAGTCTTTTTGGCTTCCCCATCCTCCTTGCTCTTCTCCTCTACTTTACTAGGTGCTGGTGCTTCTGTAGGCTGGGAAACCTTTGCCTCAGTAGTAGGCTCAGAGACTTTAGAAGCTTCGCTACTGGCAGACACAGCGGGAGTTGCAGCCGCTGGTTCCTCTGGCTTAGATGCAGGGGGTTCCGCACTCTGAGGTTCTTCCTTGGCTTCAGAAGAAGCCTCTGTCTTCTCAGATTCTGTTTTTTGTACAGCCTCCTTATTAGCCGCATCCTTGTCTCCTTCTTTGTCCTCTGTTTTGTTCTCTGCCACCTGGGAATCTTTATCATTCTTCTCATCCTTATTTTCTTTTGCATCTGCATTTTCTACAACAGGCTGGGATTCCTCGTTGGTTTTGGTTGCCCCCTCTTCTTCTGTATTTGCTTCATCTGCCTTTTTGTCTTTGTCTTTTGATTTGTCATCATTTACATTGTATCCCTTCTTCTTCTTGCTCAACTTTCCTCCCATGTTTAAAGCCCTGGAAAAGAAAAAATGCACCCAAATGAAACTTTATTTCACAGAAGCTATAAAGACATGAAACAATGTTATAACAGATATGGCCAAACACTTTGTGATACCTTTAAAAATATCACACATTATAATAATATTGCAACATCTACTTAAAATTACATCTATTTATAATAATTATTTTATTTGAAGAGCAAATTCCCAGAGACCATAACTGAAGGTATGCACAGTGGCCAAACACAAGTCAAACCCATCAATAGCATATGCAATCCTGTAAAAAAAAGGCTGAATAATGGCGTTTTTGCCAGCTCAACCATACTAATTACGAAGGTAAATTAAATTGTTGTTTGGCACCCTTCTGAATGATAAAAATAGGAAAAGTATGCTGCCTAGGCGAAAAAAACTTGTACCAGAATCTTTTAAGGTCTGTAAATTAAGTGATTATTTTTCTTCAGGTTACAGTCCCAAATCAGTTTTAAACATCTATGTCTAGATGTATGAAAGCAAAATCAAACAGCAACTTGCAAAGTGCAAGTTTTAGGATACAGTCAAAGAACAATTCATAGCACGTCTGATGAACTGAACCATCATGCTACTTTACTGTCTAGTATAGCATTTAGGAGGTACTTATTGCAAATTCTGTATGAATATTTTTCACATCCCATCCTCTCTCATGTCCCCTAAAATAAAAACTGCAAACTAAAATATATCATACAGAAGCTATAGAGAGATGCATCAAAAGTCATCTAACTAAATATGTAAAAGTGTCCTCATTCTGCCACACAAAAACACTAAAGCAATCTTCTACAAAATCTTGGGCTGACTAACTGTCACATGCAATAAGTAGCAAAGCACAATTTTTTAATGTCAAGTGACAGGTAGGTTCAAGCATTTTAAACCTGATTTCACTACTTTAGGGGTTACTCTTGCGTAATAACCAAATCTAACAAAGTTAAGGAATGTGTATATACTTCACTATCAGAATATCTTGATTTTTTTTTAATAGTATTATCTCCAAGTGTAACTAAAAAAAAATTATTTTAAAATTAAATTTTCCAAACCAGAAAGCATAGAACATAAGCTTCACACATGGTGCAATTTAGTATTTGTCTTGTAGATGGCAAATACATAGTAAAAATGCTACATAATCTGCATATATATATATATATATATATATATATATATATATATATATATATATATATATATATAAAAATAAAACGTTGTTTGGAGGTGTTTACTAATGTGTGTTTACTAAATGGCACTAACATTGTACTTAGGAGACTATTTCAACATATAGATGCAAATGTGATTCTATATTCTCTAAATTGTGAAAAGTAAAGCACAATAAACAGAAATAATAAAAAAAAAACACCAATATGTGCAAATTTAGTCACTCTTCATGCAAGACTAAAGAAACTATCACACGAAAAACTCATATACAATTTTGTTTCCAACAACAATGACTGCGGTTACTGGGAGAAAACTGTCCACATGGTTTAGTTCTGTACATATTCGCCTCCCTCTATGATTCCATTTAGGTTTTGTGCACACATGGTCCTTCCAGCAAAGCTGTGGACCAAACACTGCAAGCAGAATTTGGTCCTTTGGAGAATTCACAGGGGAATTGGGTTATTTTACAAACCATTCCAACACTTATCACAAAGCTATCTATAAAGGCAATCTGCAAGTGAGCTGCTTTTTCAAGGAAAACACCTAGTAATCACCTGTGGTATTATGAGCAAAGTTGGAATATAGCAGGTAGTTTTAGGTTATAGGTCTGATAGTAGTGGTGGGTGACCATTTACTCCCCATCAGTCCTCCCACAAAGAGATTATGTTTACTATGGCGTCCCAATAATGATAATGAAAATTTTTTTAAAAGCCATGAACTCTGTGTCCTGTCAAATTTCACCCGGCCACACCTAGTCCGCCCCACTGTGTTATGGTCTCTTTTGCCTCCCTCCCACTGTGAGCTGTAGTGTTTGGTAGGTAAAGTGTGAAATGCAAATGAAGAACAAATTTGCCTAGTCAGGAAAGGTAAAGTAAGATCTTTTACAAGGCTTGTGTATCACATAATACCTAAATTTGGTACTTGTTCAGACTTTCCTGTAGCAGATGTTAGTTGCTTCAAGTGCACTGGATTGTCTGCTACAATTTAGTTCACATAGTACTGAAGTTATGTACAACTTTCTATGATATATTGTAAAGTAATATATTTTTATAGGTTGTGTATCTATGGTTGGTAGTGTAAATATTTCTAGCACACAGCTTGATGAATTTATTAAAATAGACCCGTTGCTTTGCAGTTTATGTTATGTATTATATTATGCTCATATGGTATGTATTTAATACAAGCACAGACGCTGTTTTGCATGCATGAGTGCAGTCAGATCCGCTCATAATAGCAACTAAATATTTTACAGTATGTCAGAAAGTCTCCCAGCCAGCTAGATGGTCTTGACTTTTAGTGTAAAGCACCAGGCCATTTATCTCCAACCATAATTCTAGGATATAGATTTCTACTATATTAGCAAAAATATAGCGACATCATTTAACCCGTAATGGGCCCAAGAAAGTAAAGATACTCTACAGTAATATAATAAACACATTATTTTTGTGACGACTCGATATTTAATAAGCAATGATCTTTACACCAGAACAATAAACACAAGTATTGAAACACACGCACCAAATAATACCTAGAAAACATTCCAAATGTGTCTACCAGTCTGACACTGAAAGAGGTGGTTTAGAAAATACATAACAGTCTTGGCTGGGCCAGTGGCAGTAAGAAAGCATAGAGAGCAAAAAAAGAAGAGGATGATACAGGAAGCATGGAAGTTTGGGAGGTTCTGCAAAACCCCTAGTAAACGTGGTCTAACCAGAAATCAGGCTCTACCTGCAGGTCATTTATACGGCTTGCCAGGATTACATAGAAAATCAAATACTGAAATCCAGGATGTTTCACAGTGCCTTTTACAGAAACTGACAAATAGAACTCAGTTGTCCAGTAAACGAAGGAATGAAATGTATAGAATGTATAGAAATTAAAAATATTCTAAATCAAAGTTTATGTATGACTGCTTGCTATATATTACTGTACTGGGAATAATTTTTACACTGAACATTGCAAATTACATTTTAAAAGGTATAAAAGATAATAAGCAGGTCACCTTCAAATCAACCCGTAAATGTTTTCATGACAAACATTTTGTATTGCTGTGCATCTTAAGATCTGGGCACTCCTGCTAGATTGTACAGTCATTCACCACTATTCATAAGCTGGGTACACACGTGCAATAATTGTCGTTGGAAAGGTTCTTTCATGATCCTTTCCAACGACTAAGCACTGCACGATGCATGAACGAGTGCTGTACATACAGCACCGCTCTGTTCTATAGAGAGGGGAGGGGGAGAAAGACAGGAGGGCACCCCGATGTGCTCTCTCCGCCTTCACTTCCATTACGATTGCTCGTCGTCCATCGTCTGTGGATCCGCCAGGACGGCCGTTCGGACGATAGATGACAGGCGCTGTACACACACCAGATTCTCGTCCGATATTGGCCCTGAGCCGATTATCGGACAGGAAGCATTGCAAGTGTGTACTTGGCCCTAGTCTTTAAGATTCCTAATGTTCCTTTAAAGGTTATTATGGGTTTCTGTGGGAGCTGTGGCTGACTGACCTGCCATAAATGGTACCTGCATAGTTCTGGGGCCAACAACACTTGGGAAACCAGCTGCATAAATCCTCTTGCGAGTCTATAAAGGTAGCATTCTCCCCACTGGCAACCAAATTAAAATGGTATTTTTCCTATTGATTCATTATAGCAGGAGTTCCCTACTAAAGGGTTTCTTAGGTAAAAAGGTTGAAAAGGCTGGTAAACTAAACAGTGTCCCTCTTCCCTAACTTCATATGTTAGAAGAAATGATACTCTCATCTTCTCATCAGAATAAAGTGCTCACAATCTTCCCTGTAGATGGAATTAATAAAGGTATCTGCAGATTGTATTTTCCAAATATTACTAGAGTTGTAATAATGATTATGCCATTCTCAAGCTTACTCATATAGTATCTGTTTAGTAAATGATTTTTTGTTGTATGAAACATTCAACACAGCTCTGCTAATTCCCAGAAAACTGAATGAGGCACAGATCATAAGTGAACTCAGCAGAGAGTCATTCATATTATTGACAAGATCAGGTGATCTCCAGTCTGCAGGGCCTGTCCATGTGATTCTGACCTTATGACCACCAATACCAGTTAATGAGTAACTACCTTTGAAACAACTACAGTGTACAATTTAGAAAATCTGAAATGCACGTAGTCTGGTTTTAAATAATTACTCCAATAATCAGAAGCAGAGTGAGACATGTGATTCATGTGATGGATTAGGCCAAAAAGTTCAACAAAGCGCAGAACTACTAGTTGGCATTATGAACACACAATCAGCATTTGTACAGGCAGCTGGCTACAAACAGGGAGAAGCTTGAATTGTTGCAGAACCATTGAAAAGATCATAATCCTCCATGACACATGATTGAATAATCTGCTCTGCTGGAGGAATTACAATTGAAATCCAGAATAGTCATAGCCTTACAGTGAACAGCCAGGTTTAACCAGTAATAAAATTGTACATTTTTGTTTACACCTATAATTGTATGTATAGTTTGTTTCTCTATTCTGTTTTATACAGTAAAAATACAAGGCGAAACAGTAATGTTAAGGTGCATTAATCCATAGCAGCCAAGCGTGAATTGGCAGTTACAAACTACATAAAAGTCATGAAAGTTATTAGTGAATAAACAGGCCCATAGTGGAAATAATAAGTGGTATACAGGCCCATAGTGGATCAATAAGTGGTATACAATTACATGAGCTGACGTGGTTACAGTAAACTAACAGATAAATGAGCCATTCTGAATCAACTTGAGTTGGTTTCTCCTCTTTCTGGTGGAGGTTGAACCCAAACCAACCAAAAACGTTGGAAAGCTATTCCCAGTGTCCAAGTGACCTGCCAGCCTGCATATTGGGGGAGGTGAAAAATCCTGCAGCAATCCTGTTGATTAATGTAAATGATAAGTATTACCTTGAACTGAACTTTTTACATTTAAAAAACAACTGTATAACTGTGCTTGTTTGTAGCTCTGCACTTATCTATACTCTCAATGCTTCTGGATTTCGGTTCACAGAGGTTTTGCATTTGCCTGCCACCTACTTCCTCAAGGACACATGGTTTCGACTGTAATGCAGGGATGTTGGGAAATCCAGTCTGGTATCTATTTTTCTTCCTACTTTAGGTGTCACATGGTCAGATCTGATTTACCTTTCCACTATCTGAATCTAGATCTTAGAAGAAATCAGCTGCAGCATAGCGTGAAAGTACATTTAACCCATAAAACATGTATTCTGTCTACCAGATTCATTCTTTATATTGTATTCACTTACCAACCTGAATTTAGTTGGACTTCAACACCTAACCAGGGCAAGCAAAGTACTTCCTTGCATTCACAAACATTCACATGCTTTACCAAGGCAAAAATATAGCAGACAGTACATGTAGCATAGACCTAAATATTTCCAGATGAAGGAGCTGTTGCAGACTCTTCCTTTATCAATCATGCTTTCAGAAAATGTGAGTGTTTATGTGTAAATAAATATATATACACACACACTTTCACATACATAGGCTCACACAGAATACTGAAGTTCCTGCTTCATTTATATTTTGTGTACACACACACACATACACTACTGAACAAAACTTATATAAAACAGAAACGTCACCTTCAGCCACTGTTCTGAAAGTCTTCATAGGGTAAATATTAGTTCAGCATATTTACCTAAAGCCTGAAATAAAATTGTTTGTTTTACTATTTCTCTTTACACTGTAGATTTGAACCTTATGCCAGTCTATTGCACTTTCTTCCTCAAGCATATTAACCTCAACAATATGAGCCATTGTTTAAGACCATGGCAAGGAATGGGATGAAAGAGCTTAGAACAGCTGACCTGAAAAAAAATTCTCACAAAGAAGGATTTAACGAGGTAAAGCATTAGGAGAAAATGTAAAATGTGTTTATGTGCATGTCATTTGCAAATAATCCTGCATATTTTATCCTAAACTTAAATAGGTGCACCTTGACAAGGACACATGCAACATGTAATTGCTTCCATGCATATTTATTAGCTTTATATGAAAATATGAATACTAAACTAATAACCTAATAAATAGAAAATTAATAAACTAAAACCAATACTACAAATTTGTGGGTACCATGGTAAATGGCAGAACTATAGGGGGCACACCTGTACTTTCAGAATGTCTAGTATCAGGATGGTCACTATGTGAAACACAGACAGGGATCATTACCAGAAAGATCTGAAATGTTGAAAAAGAAGGAAATGTACCGTAGAGAGCATCAAACCAAGTGGTACTATAACAGCATACTACCTTCCAACAGATGATGTAAGAATACAAATCTGTATGTTCCCAGAGAAAGCTTCCTTTAAAGAGTTGTACTTTACTTCTGGAATAGTGGAATGAAACTTCTGCTGCCTGATACAATCATGCCTTCATCCATCAACCTATGTGCAATAAAACATGTTTTTTGCCAGTGTAGTCACATAAAGCTTTATGTAGAGGGCTGGAATATCTTACTGCAACCATAAATGGGATGTAGATGGAGAAGGAACTTCTTGTAAGACATTATCACATACCTTATTCTAAGAATAGATTGTTTTGAGGATAATTCAGCAATGTTGAGCTTGTGGTTTTAATGTCATTTTTTTTTACAAAGCAACCCTTGAACCCTTGGGCTCTGGCTATACATGGGGCCACAACTTCAGCCCACGTAGAGATACACACTAGACTTACAAATATGGGACAGTGCTTAAAGTTATTACTGTCTACTAAAGCTGGACATACCTAAACTTTCAAATAAAATCAGAATAAACCTTTCCAAGTGCACCAAAAACAAAAGGTTGTACAGTTTGTTTTCTTTAGAAACAGTCATAGCATATGTAGAACAGTCTGTCCCCTACCAGAATGCTACAGAAGAGGATTTGTGCTGTGTGGAAGCAGTGGCCCCTCTACACAAGTGTAATTTTGCCTAGTTACTTTTGTAGGCTAAAGGAGAGCCAGACTAAAGTTTCAGTAAGAGGAGACGGGTACTCCTGAGCACACAAGAGAGTATTTATTTAAAATGGAGTAGGGTACTATGCTGACATTGGAGCAATAAGTAACCTCATTGAAAGCTTATATAAGGAGCCTTGCTTCAAACCAACTGACCAAACAAACCAGTTCCAAAATGGTTTTTAAAACACTTATACAAAACAAGAAAAATTGCAGCTGGTTATCCTTTTGTGCCAATCATCTGTATTAAAGTTACTTTTTTAGTTAATATTCCTACTTTACCAACAAAGCAATAAGTGGAGTAAGAAGATTGTAGTACTAAACATATGAACCTACACGTAGAATCTGAGCAGTAAATTGTATTCTAAAAATCGTGTTACTCCTTATAATAAAATAAATCAGCCCGCTAATGCTTGAAAAAAATCACTTTGCAATGAACTTAGCCTGCTGAAACTGCCAAATATTTATTTATAGATAGGTTAAATTAAATGTGACATTTGTGCACAATCAGAATTGTTAGTGGGCAGATAAGAAATGCAATCAAAATAAATCCAAGCCAGTAATTTTAGATAAAGCGTTTTAGTGTTCTCGTGTAACCTGTAGCAGGATCTCAACTTATGTAAGTATAGTTTTTATAAATTAAAGCTTTACAAGCCAAAATCCATCCGAACATGGAGTGTAAAAGATTTTCTGCTGTGAATTGCTACTAAAACAATGAACGATTCATATAGTCTTGCAGTTTTGGCAATCAAACAGTCTTGGCCAGGCTTCCACTGGACAAGCAAATTTAATTAGCACTTTGGACATATGAAAAGGCCATGGCACAGCCTCCTGGATTTAGCATCTGAGTGATTCAGAAGCACACAGATGAACAGTTCACAGGCCAGGTTCAATAGCCTGAATGTTATCAGTAAAGACAGGAAATAGTGCACATCAATTACTGTATGTAGACTCCACAAGATACCATGTCTGAAAATGCCAACATTTGGAGTTCCTGTTGGCTAAGGCCCAACTATGGAAACTTATGGAAATCCAGTTAAAACAAATGCATTCTCAGTGAATATCTCAATATTGCTTGGCAATATTCTTTCTTTTGTCATTTAAAGAACCACTCACCACTCCCCGACTTTTATGTACTATTGGTATTTTACATCCAAAACAGAATAACACTTGTTAATATATTTGATCCCCATACAAACAAATGAAGTCAAACTAGCAGTTAACCAATCTTACTCACACATTAGATATTCAAGGAATATATGTGGTCTAGAATGAAGACATAAGGTAATAATAACACCCTTCATTATATATCCTTCTATAACTACAGAACATGTTATACTATTGAGAACTGCTCTGACACACAATACTACTGGATCTGTTTAGTAAAGCATTGTAAAGATTTCAAAAATTATGTAAGAAATATGGATTTAATTTATAGGTGACAACTTTTTGTTACTTGATAAGACTGAGTTAAGCTTGCCAAATACAGTAGATATTACTACATTCAGGAAATACATTTCCTTAGAACAGTTAACAAACCATAAGAAAACGAATAATATCTATCCTGTAGGTGGATATAAAATAAGAATATCTATGCTGTAAGAGGATACACAAAAGATGAACATACAATAAAAGTGCTAATAAGGGTGGCTAATGTGTGAGAGCAATTATATTTGTGGCTAAATGATACCAAAAGTAGGCATAATATTTAACTATAAAAAAAAGTGAACTCTCCACCTCCACCCACCACAGCTATAAAAAAAAAAAAAACTCAACAAGTGTTCTAATCACACATGCAACTAAAAGGAAAACCATTATGATGTAGGGATTTTTGAGGTTTATTACAGTTTTAAACAGGGTAGGACATAGCTAGGACAAAAACATTTTGTGAGCAGGACAGAAAGGAGCAGTTCTGGGTTTTAAGAAAACTAAAAAAAGGTAAATTAGACACCCTGGAGTACAGTGTGCAAAGAACCTTTTGAGGATGTTCCATAGGACAGTGGTCACCAACCTTTTGGTGCTCACAGACCACTAAATCTAGGGACTCCAGACCACGCATGCGCAGAGAGCTGTGTGTCACAAAAAGGGGAGGAAACTTCCCCCAGAATGACGTCATAATGCCAGATCTGAGCCTGCGATGGGAGGGTGCGCAGTTTGTGTCCAGAGACACAACCTGCCCACTGCTCTGAGCCCTCAAGCGGGCTCCTTCTTCTTACCGGCCAGAGCCGCAGACCACCGATGGTCTCCGTACTCTTGCCGCCCAGCTGTCAGATGGACTGGGGACACCTGCCATAAGAAATCTCACTTCACTCTCACTTCTGTTCACATATGAGGCAGTATTACTCTGTTCTGACGCAGACTTTTGTCAATCTAGTCCCAGGATCTACTTCATTGTAGTCAATGTAGTTAATGTAGTCTGTACTGGCTGTGCAGTCTCTTTAGCTAACCTGTTGTGCTTTGATAACTCTTTGGCAAGTCAATATTCAAATATGAAACTAAGACATTTATTCACCACATAAGAGTTTAAAACTCCATAAAAATATAAAGACAACAAGGTTTTTTTTTTAATTCTCTGTCCACACCAGGTAAATGTTAAACTACATACACATTGTGTAAAAGGTGCTGTGCCCCCTTGTGACACTGTTCTTATTTTCCCATTTTTCTTTTTTGTCCCTGTAGTTCAAGCACAAAAACCCCACTTTCCATATAGTCTGAAAACAGACCTTAACAAAACTCTAAAAATGACAGGTAATGCTTAAAAGTCAACAGTCTATCATTGGAAAAATCTAAATAAAAACAATATTGTTAATGGGACATTATAATGAAGGAATCTAATATTCTGCATACAAGTACCAAAAGCCTCATTCCAACTAGAAAGTATTATGTTGGGGGATGAGGTGAGTTGCTTTGTTCCCTTGTTGTATACAAGTTATTTTAGGTACCTTATATGTTAAAAATCCTCGGTTAAGATATGACAATGTATTATGTTAATATACTATTAAAAATAATGATAATTAGCAAAGCCTAATTTAGGAGCTATTTAGTCAGAAATTGAAAAATGTTTTGAGGTCAACAATTTTTTTTATCGGTTAGTCATCTGCAATTTTTTCATTAAAACCAGTATTTACTAGATTGTTAACATCTATTATGCACTGTATTATGTTTGTTTTATCATGCTTTGTGTATATTGTTATTATAGCAAAGCCACTGCACAACAGAAACCACTAAGGTATTGTCTGTTTTCGCTTTTTACCTGTGGGAAGCACATAAAGCAACTTGTACTATTTGCACACATCATTACAATGTAAACACACCAGCATCACAAAAAAATTAAAAGATAGTGCTTTCACATTGCGTCTATGGAGTACCTTCCTTAATCTGGTATAAGTGGTTGTTATAACTAGATTTAGAAATGCTGCAGTTTTAAGAATATTAAACTAGTAGTTCAGTCACAGGAGTCTGTAAGAAACAGAACAAAATAACTTTTTATGCAAGAAATATGAAGAAAGTCAAATGTCTTATGTATAATCTACTATAAAACTAGATACAAAAACCAAACAAAACTAATCAAACAATACAGTTTTTATATGAGAATTGGCAGCAAGCACACAGCACAAACTCAAACTAAAAAATGAAAAGGAAAAGACGACTGTATGGAAAAGGCATGGGAAAGGGCAACATGGCAGAGCAAGAGATATGCTATAGCTGTGCTCAGAGAGATAAACCCAATTTAGTTTCTGAAAACTTTAATGCCTTGCATTCCAAACTACATGAGTTATGATTCCTGTTAATAACATCAGTGGCCAGTCCTATGAAGGACCACAGCATAGGAGATATTTTAGATTTTAGAACACAATTTATAAGCTTATTCAGATACAAGCGGTATATACCCTTGTTTAGTTTAATGTGCTTAGTTTTTATTTGTTGAAAGTAATTGTTCATTAAAGTAGTACTGCATACAAAAAACAAATGCATATATCCTAATGCATTACCAGCCAATGGCTTTGTAAGGGTTTACAGCCAATCATGTGATTTACACAACTCTACAACACTACATATCCAAGCATAGCATGCCAAGCAATGCATCTTCTGGGGTTTGTTGTCTGGTCTGCTCACTGTTCAGTGAATGAACATCATCACCACTGTCAAAGTAGCACTGGGGGGGTACCAAGTCAACTTCTAGGTTACATACTGTGTACCAACCTGGTCCCACAGAAGCTGCACGTAAAATGGTAAACATTAAGTTTCTGCAGTGTGTTTAGTTGTTAATCTGGAGTTCTACCCAAAATACTATAATATATTGCAGATATAACGTTTGTTACTTTTGACACTAATATTGCTCTCCAGCTAAATAAAGTAGTGTAGAGGAGGTTTTAACTTGCTTCACTGCAAGTTTTCATGATTTTCTTATGTGTATTTGGCATTCTCGTAATGCCAAATACACAGTAATCCTTATGTTGCCATATCATATGAGGACATTCTACATATGCAACACCCCCAACACCCTTGTTATTTTTAGGAAGTAGGATTTTAAGAACTCACATGAGTAAAAAGACCACAGGCGAGAGCCTGACTACCTTGTACCACCTTTAGTCTTCCATAGTGTCAGTCCACAAATGGTCCAGTGATAAAACAGCCTGCATCATTTATGTATTATTATGAATTTATTTGGTGCCAACATATTACACATTACTTTACAGAGTCAATAGTCTTCAACTAAGTATTACTAAATATGAAATTTTTAATTCCCCCAGTTACAATTTAACTGTAACATTATTTTATAAACCACTTTGCAAGTACCCATTTGTACCTGAATGATTTTAAAACATTTTGAGCTTGTATTATTATTTATACTCGAGTCCACTTTTTCAAAGGATAAGGAAAAATAAGGGTGAAGTGAACCTGGAGTGACTTACCTGACATGTCCCAGAATTTTAATTAGCATACAACATAAAACATGGTAGCCACCGGGTATGCAAGGTCTAATCAAAATGTAAAAAACACTGAAAGTCTTGAAAGTTGTAAAAGTTACCCAATAAACTTCAGTGTCACAGCAAACTAATGAGAAATTAGAAAGTTTCACTGGAGTCTTTCAAATTTCCACACAAACCTATTTGTTATAAACTAATATTCTGTTATATAAACACTATCCTTTCAGAATTTTGGGGTATGAGGAGGCTGTTGGGAGGCAGCCTGTCTGAACAGCCCAATGTTGAGTGCACCCAATGTCTCCCTGACGTGCTTATTTCTCAGTAATACTGAGAAATGCCCACTGCTGGAAAAGATTAAAAAAAATATATAAATAAATAATAAAAGGAGGTTCGTGTCTTACATGGCAGTCCTTATTTTTTCAGGAAAATAAACCTCGAGTTGGATTTAGAAAACCTTTATAGAGGTTGCTATTGCTGATCTTCATATCGTAAAATGCCATTTACCTTGTTTTTTTATGACCCTTCAATTTTGGAATGTCTGAAACAGAACTATTGGGTAGAAAAGACGTCTGACTTTTTTTAGATGTATATATTTATTTAGGAAAGCACTGAAGCCAAAGATCAGCACAACGGTCAGACAAGTAGGACTACTAATGTCAGTATTGGCAGCCTGTTCATCTCTTAAGACAAGTTTCCACTGAAAGATAATGAATCTCTCAAGTGTTAACTTATTCCTATAGCAAGTAAGTTTTTCTCATAGCAAGCTTGGCCAACTGTAAATTTATATCACTTTGCAAAAATGTAAGTTTAGAACATTTAAACTTTTTCAGTTGCACATTATTTAGGTTTTTCCAATACTGAACATGTACAGGTAACACTATAATTGACATTTAGTGGCTCTCATTGAACATATTGAATACAAAACAGGAGCCCATTGGTAAAACATACTTGGTTTAGGGGCTCTTGAACCGTGCTACTTTCCAGAAAACCATTTGGAACTCATTAAATGACTTGAACTGTGTCTGGAAATGGATGAATCCAACCTATTTGGCAGCTAAAAACACGAAATATGCCAAACTAGTTCATCTTTCCTTGTGACAGACAAATATCGCCTCACTGAGTTTCCACAATGCATTATCAGTAGGATCTGGCAAAGTAACATTCTGTAGACATTGAAAGGCTATAGTTAACCTTTTGTGTACTCTAATATAAATCGTATACTGGAATGCACAGACACTTTCTCCCATGACTCATTTTCAAGTACTTCAACTTGGGATACTTGATTCCAACGAGTATTTCCTCAACAATCATTTTTTATTTTTTTTTTGGGGGGGGGGGGGATAAAGTAGGAAATATATGTTTTCACTTGGGGTGCTTTAAGTATTTCTGCAAGATTTGCAAAGTAATCGTGTATGAAACTTTGCCTCTGTGCAGGAGCTTGCTGACCAGTCCCTTCTTCCCTCTCTCCTTATACTGGGTGACTGGTCTTCTATCTACTTCTCTTCTGTAGTTATCTGCAGGCAGCATGTACTGGGTGGGCCTGTTGGATCCCTGCTACAACTCTACACTGTGCACAGACTATGTGCAGTACAGGGATGCCTTTACTATAACTTTCACAATGCAATATCTAGGTTTGCAAAAGTCATTTGGTACATACAACAAAACGTTTCCAACATTTCATTTATGGTAAAATGATAAGGGCAAATCTCTTAAACAGAGCAGAGCACAGCACAGCACAGCTGTAAAACCAGCCAAATATTGCAATCCTTCTCCATGCTATTGTTTGATTATAGGTACATCTTACTGTAGATGTAAACTCTTTTGGCTACGTTAGTGTTTTGTTGTTGGAATAGATCTTTCACGATCCTTTCCAACAACAAAAGACTGAAAGATGCATGAACCAGCGCTGACGTGTGTACGTAGCCAAAGTCTAAACATGCATATTTACATTAGCACATTTTTATTTAATGTAACACTTGAAATAAATACTAAATATGTCTCATTAAAGTCTCCTTTGTCTCTCTTTAGTGTTGGTCAAGTGACTGCTATATCCCCTCTCACTCCAGTGCTAGGAGGGCTAGGGGGCAGAGAATATCAATTAACCAACAATTTTGATGAGGAGCATGCCCGGGAGGCATGTTAGAATGGGATATTACAAAAATCGTAAATAAAAGGAAAAGCTCTGTATTATAGATGGGACTGGGAGGGTCACTAGGTATTTAGTCTTGGATGTCATGCATGCATAGTTTTGAAGCCTAACTACATGTCCTAAATTTTAGGAGTTTATATGTGCAATATTGAAGAAGATAGATTGTAAGCTCTTCGGGGTAGGGTCCTCTCCTCCTGTATCACTGTCTGTGTTCGTCTGTCATCTGCAACCCCTATTTAATGTACAGCGCTGCGTAATATGTTGGTGCTATATAAATCCTGTTTATTAATAGTAATATTAATAATAATAATCATAATAAAAATAGACTTTGTTACATCCCTTAAGCGAAAAGCTGACAGGTGTCAATGCAGCAATAAAGTTTGGTATGGAGGGTAATGAATCATTTCAGAACCACTACTGCTAATGTGTGCTGGATGCCACTCAGAATGAATGACACTGCACCGAACCAACACGTTATATGTGTCAGTAGGTCATAAGGACATATGGACAGAAGCCTGGCAAGCAGATCATATCCCTAAAGTTCCAGGGATATACAAAAAGTTGGCAGAAGACTCTATCCACATAGTTTAACAGAAAGATCATATTTAAATATAGTGACTTCTTCATTGAGAAACACCTAGTACATTATATTTTGGTATGTAACACTCTGTTTCTGAAATTTATGTCTGCCTTATTTATCCATAGTCTTAGTTTTTATGACAGAAAAGGGTTAAAACATTTCTACTGACCATCACTGAAATAGGCTTGTTCATTGTAACCCAATTCCCATGAAGTTTAATCTCTAGGTGTGTCCAAGCAAACTGCACATGAACACTCTTTATCCCCACCTAGATTTGATAGCATTCTGAAACCTAAATACACAGGTGGCCAGTGACATAATAAAATTATCATTGCAAATAGTTACCCTGGCATATTCAAAAATGCACTGGGCAATGCAAACAGAGGCAAGCCATTCTCATCTCCTTCCAGTTGCTACTGGCACAATGAAACGGCATTTGCTGCACAAACAGGATTTGAAGCATATCAGCCTTTCAAGTATCGTGCTGTGAATTTCCACAAATGATGCCAAGGTAGAAGCCAAGGGCTATATGATACATGTACAATTACACTCTTGTACTAAGCATAGCTTTTGTTTTGTGGACTTTTTTTTTTGCTTACAAAGGGAAAAAAAAAGGAAAAAATATAAAAACGGTACTATGAAACAATATTGCATCAAAATAAAATACTAGCTGTTACTAGAACTCTAAAATAAAAAAACATAAAATAGGTGTCATATGAAAGGATTTAAAAATGGCATTCAGAATGGTCAACCTATTTTATTCATAATTAAGCCATCTGTAAATATAACAGGCAAGGATTGGCAAGTCAAGCATTCGGTTTGTAGAGAAAACAATGACATTGGTTATCTAAATACCCTAATAAGTAACATGTAGTGAACTTTTTTGGGGTGTGCAGGTAAACTAAGACCGGGCAAGAAAGTCTAATTTGCCACATATGTGAGCCAGTTATGGACATGGTAGGTATGTATGGCTAAATGTGGTTATTAACAGACTTTTTTCAAATTAAATATCAGTGCTTATATCAGCACATGGTCTAAATCACTCAGTTCTTGACCTGATTTTGCCAAGCAATGAAGGCACCTTTATATCACACCTTCATATCTTCCGTAGTGTAATATATATATATAATATTAAATGTACGTTTGTCAGGAAAATGTGATAGGGTCCTATTAGGAATGAATTGCATTACATCATACAAACATAAGAAGCTTGCATTACTGCAGAGCAAGAGTGTGAACTCAGCCTTGCCCCAGGTATATTATTTGAATATGAGTAAATACAACTAATTATACAGAGCAATTTTAACTTCAGACATGAAAACTGGAAGTCACAGGCAGTAAACTTAACCTAATTTAGGAATCTGATGTGTTATAAGTCTGCCTTACAGCCTAATATATCTATATGTATATTCTATATGTATATTCTGAGATTTGTTATGTATGCAATGACCAAAAGAAAAATTAAACATGCTGGCATTCTAAAAAAATATTTAAAAACAACTATAAGAGTTAAGAGTCTATCTTCCAAAACATGGGTTGCACACCATAATTTCTCTCATGACAGGTTTATTGTAAGCACACAGCCCTGTGATTTCATGCAGCATCCAGTAGCAGTATAATAGATCATACTAAGTGCTCAGTGACTTTACACATGACATCACAGGATTATATCATGCCAACTTTTATTAAATATCTACCCTGTTGGGGTTTCTCTGGACAATTTCAAGAACTGTGAACATCTAAGGTGGGGTTCTTCACCTTTTTACAATTACAGATGCCCAATAGATTATAAAATGGGCTATAGGGACACATTGGGCAGGCTGTTGAAAACAACACAATTAGACACTAGTAGGACTTCAAAAGAGATGTTACATCACATAAGGATGGCAAAAAATAGAACAGCACCAGCATCCTATTTAATCTAAAAGCATATATATTGCTTGCTGCACCTAATGAAATATGTTTGTTCATATTTTGGTGACAATGTTACTCATACCTCATATGACACACTTGGATTTTTAGGTTTATAAAGTAATAAATCATATTCCAAATGTTTTAATTAGGTGTTCAGTGTTTAAATTATTCAGAGGTCCTGTCCCATGCCCCCATTATTTGGTTCACATAACCCCAAGAAGTACGGGTACATTCAGTTAAGAAGGTTGAACAGTTTGTCACAAAGGAGTAGGCCATACAAATTGCCTCTTCCTAATTAGGATAATTAGTAACTGTCAGGATCTTGTCTCTAGAAAATAGTCACAGAAAAACATAATCTCTTTAAAGCTTTACATGAGTTTCCATGTCGCATGCAGACACTATGGCCAATGCATTTCAGCATCTGACAAGCACCAGTAGATCAATTAAATTTTGGATGAGTATGAATAATGGTTAGGGTTCTTTTGGCTTACGATTGGTCGGAGGAAGCCATGATGCATTATAAAACTACATTTTTGGTTTCCTTCATTGAGTTCATCCTTGAGAAGATCCTTTCCAGTAAAGTTTGGTAAAGCCCCCACGGTTGGAACGTGCTCTTCACAGAAAAGTGCAAATCTAAGAGCAGAAGTATCTAACCAGCCTGGATATCCAACCAAATACCTTTGGCTGGAGTGTCAAGCCTGATCACCTTTATATGCCTATCCTTATGAACGTTCCTGTGGATAAGAGAGAGTAAATCCCTAACAATATTCCAACATGAAGTGGGCAGTGGGATAAAAATAACACAAACAGTTCCTGAAAGTACATAAAATCAAAAAAAGTTGTGAACCCTTCCGAACTAAATTTCTGCACCTAAAGTGTCTATCAATGAGGAAGCAGCAGTCAGTCACATGTTCATTGGTTCATGTAATGGCATGTGGTGACTGACAGTTCTCACTTCCTTTGTGAAAATGCAAGCTTTCTGCTTTAAGATGGCAAAAAGTATTTAATAGTTTGTGCTACC
>NC_092862.1:73873298-73978813 GCF_032062135.1 Pyxicephalus adspersus | reverse complement strand
AAAAAAAAAAAAAATTATATATATATATATATATATATATATATATAAATATAAATATAAATAAAAGTATGCACATCAGGAAAGTTAGTAATTCTTCCCAGCACATTTGTTTTAAGTCAGTAATGAAGAGTACTTAAACAACCCTTCATATACTGCAGTTTACAACTTGTCCACGACTTCTAGTTTTTTGTAAGGCTGTTTGTCCGATTTTGACTTGGTAATCCTATGAATCCTGTGAGGGTCCTACAATATTTCCTCCACAGTATCTAAGAGAAGGGACATGGCTGACAGACAGGGTGGACTTCAGCTGTGGCTGCCTCTATTGCATGGCAATTTGATAGGATTAGCAGTTTACTCAAAGACAAAGTGAAAAAGGACAAGTCATTTAAAAAACTTTACCAACATATTAGGAGCTATGCATACTAAATCTAGATAATATCAATATTGTGCACGTGGGCTCCTTGCCTTGTGCAGGCTCCTTGTTAAGTTAAAACATTTTCAAGCTTTTTCACTTGATCAGAAGTTGAAAAGTACACCTACACCTGAGAATCATGAGGCCTGTTCTTAGAAATAAATATACTCTTTAAATAAAGTTAAATTATAACAAATACACATAATAATAACACTCACTATGACTATATGGATTAGTTTTTTTTCCCCAAAACAGATCAGAATATATAAGCTCGCCATATTTGGGAGTAATGCTTCACAGACATGAGAGGATTGTCACCCGATCCAGCTGATTACACCAGTATGTCTATGTGGCATCTTGCCAGTCAATCTCTCAAAATAAACAGATTGTCCAAAAAATTCAGCCCAGACAATCACAACGGATGCCTTTAGGTCTCGAATATCAGAGGAAAAATCTTGAACTGCATTTACCCTTAAGGAAAAAGGGAGAGATACCAAAATACTTTCCTCTTCCATATCAGGCAGCACTGTGTGTATGGCGTCTCATTAGATTTTGCATTGAGCATCCATATGATGGGTGTTCACATTGACCTATAGAATAGTAAAGGAAGGAACAGCACCAGACTAACACCACTGAAGATTTAACAACTTAATAAACCATCTGGTTCACAAAATATTTTATCACAAATGTACACTATGTTAACATGTATACTAAAATATTTGAGTGCTGAAAATGAATAAAGAAAATATCAAGATAATTTAATTATTGAAAGATGTATTGGCAGCAAGTGTGGTTCCAAAAGAACAAGAACAAAAGTATTAAGATACAAAAAATAAATCTTAGAAGAAAATATAGCACAGATAAAATAAATGTGCACAGGACAGAATTTTGCAAAAAAAAAAAAAAATGAGCTTTCAATGATTAATTGAAAAGACAGAACACGGGTGCAAATAGGAGCCTTATTAGAATTTACATACATTAAAGTATAGTTGATATTATTAAGCAAACTGAAATTGGCATGGAAGATTAGACACGACTAGTTGCTGATTGATACCAAGTGCATTGGGAGCAGGGGTGTAGTGGGGCAGGCACGGGTGGGATCGGAGAATGGGCACACTTGCCCACTCTTATTTTACAAAGAATTCTTTGGTGGTCCGTGGCTCTGGGGAGCCAGCTGTGGGGGGTACACCAGCCAGAGTCGCGAATCATGTCTCCCATATGGAATTGCAGGCTCAGAGCAGTTGGCGGGTTGTCTCTCTGAACACAACTCACCCACTTTCCTATCGCAGGCTTAGACCTGTGATGGAAGAGTGGGCGGGTTCTGGTATCTTCCCCTTTGAGTGACACATAGGCAAGGGTATATTAGGGCGGGCATGTTTACATAATGCGAGCTGCCATGGATAGTACCGTGCCCCCTTATTTTTTACGACTAAACCCTATTGGAAGTCACTAAACAAATGGCACCCACGGTATGCAAAGGGGACACTGTATTTTAAACTTTCCTAAAACGTTAAGATCATGGAAACTATTTTCAGGTCAGAGAAGCAGAGAATGTACCAACTGAGGCAATGACATACGTAGGGAATTATACAGTACATCCCATGTGGTAAGAGAAATTTTAGCTCTGAAGTGAAAACTGCCTAAGGCCTACAAGAAGATTCTGGCTCAGGTCAGTTGTGCCTATTCCTTAATGCAAATTTGACATGTAAGCACTTTACTACATTAAAATCCTGCTGCATTAAAACACTTTCTAGATCAGGGGTGTGCAAACTTTTTGCACAGAGGGCCATATTTGGTGAGGTGAAAATGTGTAGGGGCCTACTATTCAGCACAAACTCAGGGTTAGTTTAGGCCTGGTCTGCGCGGGTCCCGCACAGCACACGCCCACCAGGGTGAGTCCGGTGTCCCATGCCGGCTCCGTGCAGAGCCCTTAGAATGGGAGTGGGCATGGTCTGTGCGGGTTCGGCACAGCACATACCTATTATATTGACTAGGGGATTCGCTGTGCACACATGGGGACTCCCGACCTACCGATTATGTTAATAATGATAATTGCAAGGTGTTTGATCAACTGCAATGAAATAAAAAATAGCTTTTTTGTACGCATGTTTTTTTTTTACTGTGGTCAACAGTGCTGGCAGATCACATAATATTGTTTTTATGACAGAGGCTGTGGGCCGGTCAAAATCTGAACAATTGGCCCCTGGGCCAGAGCTTGGACATGCCTGATCTAGATGTTTTGCATTTTAGATTTACAACTTTTATGTACTTCAAACAAAAAATACAGCATAATCAAAAAAAAATTAAATGCATAATTTGTTTTTTTTTTAATTTATTTAAGCAGGTCCCTGCCAAACACCAGGGCGGTACCTGTAATAAAGCTACATAATTATGCCTGCAAAGCAGTTTTAAAGCATTTATTATAGTTTAAAATGTGCAAACTTACTGGTTTGTTTTCTCACAGATAATACACAAGGGACATTTCTATAGCTATAGCCAACAATTTAAAGGATTCCTTTGAGTATTGAACAATCTTTCTGTACACAAGTATTCTTTGGTATTTATATAGCAAGAGACTAATAAAATGTGTTGTTAAAGTGATGGTGCTCTTAAAGTAAGAACAATATACCTTAATATAAAAGTCCTATACATTGCTAAATTTATTGCCACAAGAAAAAAAAAAGTTTCACTGTCTTACGTTACATTGGTTTCCTGGACTATGGGGCAAGGTAAGCCTTTTCCTACAAAGAAAGATATCCAGGCTCAGATAAAATTAGCACAAAAATACATGCTCTCCTAAAAGCATGTGGGAAATGTGTTATGACCTGATGAAAGCAAAGTGGCACTTTCGGCCACAAGTCCAAAAGGTATTGTATTTGGCACAAAAATAACTTCAAATCATCAAGAGAACACTATCCCCACAGTAAAGCATGGTGGTGGCAATATGGTGCTTTGGGGTTTCTGTTCTTCAGCTGGGCTTTAGACAAGGTGGAGGGAATTAGGAAACAGTTCCAAATAGCAGTCACTTTTGGCCCAAAAATTTTCAGACCTCTGCTGGAAAGGAATTTCACCTTCCAACATGACAATAATTACATGCATGCATCTAAATCAACAAAAGAATGGCTTTATCAAAGTTTTGGAATGGCCCAGACAGAGCCCCAGACATAGATCCAATAGACAATTTGTGGTATAAAGAGGACTGTGCACAAGAGATGCCCTTGCAATCTGACAATTTTGGAGTCCTTTTGCAAAGAAGGATGGGCAAATTTTGCAAGTCAAGATGAACCATGCTGATACACTCCTACCCAAGAAAAGTGAATGCTGTAATGAAATCAAAAGGTACTTCAACAAAGAAATGGTTTAAGGGTGTGCACGATTATGCAACCAGTTTATCATACTTTTTTTTCCCTAATAAGTTTGTTTTTCATATATTTACATATATATCATATATATTTAGGTTGAAAAACAAAAGACATAAGTCCATCAAGTTCAAACACTAGGGAAATAACATATCCCAGATAAAAATATACACAGTTGATTAAGAGGAAGGCAAAAAAACAAAAAAATTCTGGTTCAATTAGCTCAGGGGAAAATTCCTTCACTTCCAGTACTTACAGTGAAAAATCCCTTCCTTACTCAGGGTATAGGTTACACTTATGGTGGGAAAGTTTTGAAATGATTTATTGCAGTCTCATTTTTTACATCACAAAAACCTGACATTTTAACAGGGCATTGTACACCTTTTGTATCTGTTTTACATCAGGAATAAACACAGAATAACAAAATTCAGTAAAAAAAAAAAATACACATGGCTCTTTAGAAAATATTTGTTCCGCCTGAATTTTAGCTTAATATAACCAGTTAAGATGTTCTCTATATTCTGACCAAAGCAAGGTTCATTGATGCACATAAAAATACCTATTTTAGAGGGAAGTAATGTAGCAAAATTATCCTAACGTGGACAATGTGGTTGTTTGCCTTTGACATGTATCCCGAGATTTTTGAATATAAGGCTTTTACTCAAAAGAACACAAAACTATTAAGGGGGCTCTAGTGTAAAAAACAAACAAGTAATCACTAGCAGTAAGGGGATTATTGGGTTATGCATGTATTTAAAAAAAAAAAAAACTTTTACAAACCTGGACAATTAAAAATGGGCAAGCTGAATGTTTGAATCTCCATAGAAACAGCAAGCTGTGTGTATTGTGTTTTTACAGACTAGTGATTAATAGGATGGGCTGCCAAGGCCAGAAGACAAAATGGAAGCTGTGCAACATAAGAAGTAAATAAGTACAAATACATATCCCACAAATTCATCCCAGCTTAGGTAAAATGAAGGTAAAAAAAAAAACAAAAAAAATTCCCCACTATCATACTGCCTATTCTTACCAATTTGTTTTGCCTGGTATCTAACTTTAACCCTTTGATGCCTGGTGCCTAATCTTAACCATCCTATGGAGTGCCTAACCCCAAAAAACAGCTAATCAACCCAGAACCTAATCTCCTAACACTAGCCCTCCTCCAGGTGAGTGCCTAACCTTAACAGTAAAACAATCATTGATTTGGGCAACAGAGACTAAAGCTGCGTACACACTTCCAATTTTTATCGTTGGAAATAAACGACGAACGATCGATTGGTCAAAAATCGTTCGTAAAAAAAGTAACCAATGACGCCGACAAACGAGAATAGTCGCTGGAAATGAACAACCGGACCGGCGGATCGGATTGGACGACGATCGTTTACCATCTATCGTGTGTACGGTCGTTCATTGATCGTCCATGGTCTGAGCATGCGTGATGAACGAACGTTCGTTCACTTCCTGTGCTCAAACGATCGCATCTATTGTGTGTACAATATCTGCGAACGATCGTGTCGTTATCTGCATGTACAGGATCGGTGCTATACGATCGTTCGCCGATATCGTGCAGGATCGTTCGTTTACCAACGATAATTATTGGAAGTGTGTACGTAGCTAAAGAGCCACAAAACTGCCTAGTGGGCACATAAAACTCGCTAAGTATGTGATGGGCATGACTGGATAGACCGTATAGAGGGTAGCAATTACCCCAGAGGGGCACAAGGTTACATAGGTGCATGCTCTATAACCAGTTACACCCAGTTAGCGTTGCCTCTGACAGTCCAGTTATAAAATACAATTCAGGTTTTAGACCCCTTGCCGAACAGAGAAATTAACGTATGTATTGATTCATTTGTTTTTTGCCTCTGCTTTCAGTAAATAGGTCTTCAGTAACTCTGGAGGGTACACCTACTGTGTAAATGTATATGGTTGCCTCATTTTTATCAGGATGGGGGAAATCAGGATACCCAATTTTGCCTAATGCCATGTGACTTGTACTATAGAATCCAGCTACGTATGCAACCATAACAGATGTTACAACAGCATCCTTTTCCCGTGGAAGTGATATATTTCTCTTACAGTAGCAAAATTTCTACATTTCAAATTATGGCTAAGGAGGAAGCAATATTGCACTATTTCTACTATTGCATTACATCTTACAATAATAAATGGGTCATAAAGGGGACAGTAATATATATATAACTTTAAAGCTAAACTTGCCCAGTAGTACTACAAATGTGCACCTTTAGTCTGGTCAAGGTTCAATGACACAATCTCATACAGCATTATGCAGTAGCTCCACAATCTGAGTTTTTATGTTTTTTATACTAAATATAACTGTACTTCGACTTTTACAGATTAGTTCCACTTTCCAGAATGTTATGCAAATGTGGAATCATTTTAAAGTAAACATTACTTCAGCCATAGGTACTGTTGAGAAAAAACAACTACTGGCAGTTTAATTAGCCAAGTATATTGCCTCATTGTTGCTTAGGCTACCTCTCTGGTGTTTGGGATGCAGCCAGCAGATTGCAAGGTCGCAATGGGTTGTCTACACTGTCGCTTATTTCTGAGAACTGGCTGACCTTTATTCAGGGCAAAGTACAACAACTTCAGGTCTTTTGAAAGTGAACAATACGCTA
This sequence comes from Pyxicephalus adspersus, assembly GCF_032062135.1. NCBI lineage: Eukaryota > Metazoa > Chordata > Amphibia > Anura > Pyxicephalidae > Pyxicephalus > Pyxicephalus adspersus. The sequence goes on along the minus strand of NC_092862.1, from coordinate 73,972,400 downwards.
GAATGTTTTCAAAAACATTCTAAATCAGACACCCTAATTTATTGCCTATGCATAAAAAAAAGAAGACTTTTTGAAATGTTAGTGAAATATTACGCACACAATAGGCTTGCTTAATATTTCATATGTAATATGGCAAATACCACAAAGAATATAAAACTATAGCAGAGATAGATTAACATTTATTGGGTTGTTTTTTTTGCCTACACAATGTGGATTTAAATGAAAAAGGTGTCAAAACTACCAGCTTTATACTGTACACATTGTTATATATATTAGGTCTTAAAAGAAATGATTTTTCTGAATTTATTTTACTACCTATGACCACTCATATATCTTGCCAGATGGATTTTTCTGCATTTTTTGTGTGTCAGTAGGTCAGGAATAATTACAGGGTTAGGTTGGTGACTTTGACAGCTTATTTAGTAATTGGTGGCAAAGTGTTAAGTGCTAGCAGATGTGACTGGCAGTAAATAGGCAAAAGCAGAATTTTCTTGCTACTGTTGCACTTAGCAGGTGCACTGTGCAATAGGTATTGTGTGGGCACTAATGACCACTGCAAGATAATGTCTATTCATTGAGTAAAGGCAGAATTGGAAGCTAAGGTTTAATCTTCCTATAGTTTGGCCTCTCAACTTCCTTCTTCCCCCACCCCAATCAACAACATGCTAACTAGATTTTTACATAAAAGATTTGTGCTTATAATAACATACATTATTTTAGACCCTCATCTCTAGGTTTCTCGGGCAATGCAGGCTGATCAAAGCTGGTGGTAGGGACCCACAGGTTGCTGTACTTAGATTTTTGATGAAAATCACAGCACCCTGCCTTAGCTCTCATTTAGGTCCTCAGTCCATATATAAGCTATAGTCTGGCTAAGGGCGGATGTATGAAAATATGAACATGCCTTTATGGATAGATGTCAGTCGAAAGCAGTGTTTTTCAACCAAAGTTCTGTGGAACTCTGGGGTACCCCCAGAGGTTGCTATGGGTTCCTTGAGCAATGAACAATTCAGATCTCTTAGGGCAGTTTTTACTTACACCAATGATATTTTTGGTTTTCTGTAAAGGTGACATTCTTCACAATGGCCAACCATAGTGGAGGTTGCATATGGACAACCATAGGTAACACACACAAGTGTTCCTGGGCCTCCACGGTTAAAAGAAATGAAGTTCAAAGAATGAAAGGGTTGGTCAGTGATTATAAGTGTAGGAAGAAAAAAATAGGTTATGCTGGACATTCTCTGACCAGTAATTTGGGAAGCCTCTGACATGCTACAGCTGGGAACACCCACTGCAAGAAGTTCACAGTATGCATGGAAATCAGAGTAGCAATTACAGATACAACTATCCAAGACAGAACGCAAGACTGGAGTTTACCCTTAAAAATGACGCGCAGCACCAATACTAAATCCAGAACACACAAACTGAAATCTTGTATTTCTGGATTGAGATTCTAATAAATTTCACTTTAAAGCTTCTCTTCCAAAACTGAATAAGCCGAGAAAGAAAGAAACCTGGCTAGCAGTATAAAATCCAGACAAGATTAATATCGGCAGCTTGCTTCCTGTTTACAAGAGAAAGAATAAGAACAGCCAAAGCAAGACGACCGCGGATGATGTGACGAAATAGGTAGAATTGCTCTTCATCTAAGCTTCTCTTTATCTTCTGTTGTCTCTGGTAGCCAGAGATGCACTGCAATCTTCTTATTTCAACCAACTGTGTGATGAAAACAGTAACACATTTTATGCAACGCTGCATACAAATACAATTTACAGAATACTGAAGAGTATCTAAAGGTAAAATTTTGAATAACTGAATACCAGAATATTGTAACTTTTTTTATTCTTGCCTGGGGATGCGGTGCCATGATGGAAGCAGAAAAAATATGGAAGTCTAAGGATCTATGAGACTGTGACCAAATTGTGAGCACCTCCAAAACAGCATGTTTTATAGGATGCTCTTAGTATGTAGTGGTTACTACCTACCAAACATAATTCAAAGAAGTACAACCAAGGCTTACTTATTAATGTGAGTAAGGGGGTTTACTATTCATGTGTACCCATTTTGTCCTCCATACAACACTGGAAGCACCTACAATGGGCACAGAAGTGTAATAACTGTAGAAGGTCTGCTGGCTCCCTTTGGATACAGTATTGGAAGAGAGCGAGCCAGAAGTGCAGAGCCAGCAGTGTGACTCAAAGGGTTTGCTATTGTAACAAATATCACATGATACCTTCTGTCTACATGTGTAACAAATAATTATACTGTACAATATATAATTTACACACACACACACTGGAGTCAAGGATAGTTATAGTTCCATCATTTACTGACATGGCAATGCATTTTCTAATGAAACAAATTCTCAGATTTTTTTTTATAAAATATTATATAAAAAATGATTTGTGATAATACATGGTCAAAAATACTTAACATTAGACTAGATTTTATTGGTCTTGAAATATACTAATGTCTGCAAGCCTACGGATGATGTTAATCACATTGTACTGGTGCCTTTTCATTGGAAAAGAATGCACATTCATGGAAAATGACATGTTCCACAAATGACATGGTTTGCAGAGCAGTCCTTATCCCTCTCCTGCATCTCCCTATTTACCATTCCTGTGGTGAACCAATGATGACTTCAGTATTTTTAAGAAATCTTCAGGCACAACTTATCTCAGTGCTAAAGATTGTTACTTCACAGTGTGTGCCTATGAGAAATGTGTGACCTCTATTCTAATATATAAAATTTAGGAAAACCATTTCTTCTAGACAGAAAATATGTGGGATGAATTCCAAACAAATATTTAAAATAGCAAACAGCCACATTCTTGGTCGAACAATTTTATTTAGTCTGCATTACCTTCTGTCCTCCACTATGAAGATCAGTTCCCATTGCAAAAAAAAGTGTGTTTGGTGTACAGGGCTAAATACATTTATTTTTTCTTGGTATCACAGTTTTCCTTTTATTATAAGGAAAATATGTTTGTGTTTTTATAGACAACGGCCTTTTTATTAGGGAACAGCAAAATTCAATAATCCATAGCAACTAAATGTCCCCAAGTTTAATGCACTTAGTTACTAATAATTACTTACAGACATTGCTCTGCAGAATACCAACTTCATTCACAGGGAAAATCCCCATTTTGCAGGGCATTTGGCAAACAATAAATTATCTTTTTTTTTTTTTTTCAAATTCTTGTTCAAAATTCTTTTTCAAACTTGTACACCTTAAGAATTGGCTGTTACAAATTAGAGCTGCTATAGATATACAAAATCTGCATATTTTGCACTGCAGCAACCATTCCAATTGATTGACTCCTACATATCCCCATAGGCCATACACTATTTCATCAAAATATCAGTTTTTGGACAATCTGTTCTTTTTCTCAGTTAAGCATGGGGGTAGAATATTGGGCAATTGACCACTACATAGTACCATTGTACCAAATCAAATAGTACAAAATTAAAAAAAAAGATTTAGCAAGTATTTAGTAATTACAATGATTGTACAAGCATCTATAAGTAAATATGTACAGCTTCAAGCAGAATTAAGCCCTTACCACAATCAGAAAATTCTCCAAGCTCCATATGTGCAAAACAAATTGATGGTATAATGCCTAATGTCATTTCCTGTGCTGCTGTTTTGAGAACATTCCTGCTGAAGCTGTCACCATATTAAGATCTATTTCCCTTTTTATTCCTTGTACAACTCTTTCATATAAAATGAGTCTCACTTTCAATCCAAAACTGTCACGGGGATTACAACATCACAGTTTTTTTTCTAATGATAATCAACAAATATCAGTAGATTAATGTATAAATACACACACGCACACTTTCTTGAGTTATAATCCATTTTAGGTAGAACACTATTACCATTATCATCAATATCTTTATCACTGTCTAGTGCTATTTCATTTTCTTTTTACTAGCTATTGCTTTGTGTCAGTCTGCATTTTAAAAGGTACAGAAAAGTTATAAGGAAATCCATATTCCAGAAAATGATACATTTGTTATGGTCATTACAATAGTAAAAGAGAAGTTCACAAAGTGAAATCTCACCACTGGTAGTTTCCAAGAGACTTAGAACACTGTAAACAATTCAACATATAGGTGGATTCTATGATTACTGAAATGGATGGCGCTAGCATTTAATAATTTTGATAATCCTGAATTACCTTTTTTTGTATAGAGGACAATTACATATAGAAAAGCATTAACAATTATCTTTCACTAACTATCCTACAGGAATACAAGGACCACATTTCTATAGTTAAACTTTTTCTTCCAAATACAGTTGTAACATAGACTCTTTTTTATGCACATGTTACAAAGTGACTGCTTTTCAGAGACCTACCCAAAAGGACAGGAACATCATCTTCATCTAGGTGCTGCAGGCAAGGGACAGGGTAAGGACTTTCAATTCCAAATTGACCCTTAACAGGTATGTTTTTGACCTATTTTAGTGGGTAAATTAGGAAGGGAGAGGGGGCATACACCTTTAAATAGGGAGAAAGGCCCCCTAAATGGATCTTGCTGGTTATGTAATGTCACATTTCATGACTGTTAGAATAATTTGCATGCAGATAGCTTTTTTTAATAAATAGTAATAGTCAGTTTTTAATTCCCTCTTTGTCTTTGCATACTTTTATTTTAGTTTTCTCCACATTTCATGGTGCCAAACTACTCAGCAATAATACATAAACTCTATTTGTTGAACACTACAATTACGTGAATTGCCACATACATATATCACAATACTTTTTGCAATAACAGTATTTCAAGTTGATACAATGTAAGGGCCCTTAAACATGGACAATTCTGCAATGCATACCACAGTGGGAACAGTCACATTCCTATAAACTAATCTAACAGAAGGTTTTATGCAGCGCCTAGGGCAGCATGAAATAGTACAATTAGAACTGCAGATGCCAGGCCCATTTGACAAACCTAATCATTTAGTGATTAGATGGATTGAGCAAATTGAAGGATATTGATTAAAGCCATTTAGGCACAAATTTCCATTTATGAATGTTGGCAACCTTGAGTTCTGTAATTGTCAGTCTTCACTGATAAGCAGCTGTCTCTAGTAATGACACCAACAACCTTCCTTACTTATATGCTAGAAATAAATTAAAAGCCTATCAGACTTTTCTATGTAAATCATCAGTTTAAAGACAGAAATAATATATCTTTATTTTTTAATGACTCTCCAAACTCAGACTTTATTAGGTATCCATATGTTTTATAGTTGCATTTAGGTTCTTGAACCTATTCCTAAGCCAGATCTTTAAAGGGTAAAATAGGCTGCAGGTTGGTCTTTTCTATCAGATGAAAAATAGAACATAGAAGCATTCCTGTTTATAATATATGCTCTGGCAACCATAGTCAGATCCTGCAGGTATGCCAGCAAAATGTAATGTAAAATGGCTTATCTTATAAGAAACACACATCTACAGTGTAAAGTCACAAATGATTTTAGAATATTACAAAATGTATTTATGAAATTAAAATTTGCAGCTTATTGTATTGTATAAAGAAATATTTTTTTAATTTAGCAACCATTCAAAAATCAGTTTTCATTAGCGTGCTTACTTTAAACTAGTGAAAGATTTCTGCTTGCTGTGCTCTATTGGTCTTTGCCCTGACATTAAATAGGACATTATATTGTAATTATCAATGTAAATAATGTCTGACTAATCACTATGAGTAAATGTGCTGCTTTGTACTTGCCACTAAATGCCATTAACATCCTATAGGCATTATAAGCAAGATGTACATGTTATTAAATCAGAGAAACTAATTAGAATTTAGCTTTAGCTAGCCTAAATAAACCTAACTTCTATCAATACCCATTTGGTTACTGTGAGTTAGTGCTTGTTCCCCAAAAACTCATTACAGTTCACATTGGTATGTGTTGCAATATGGAGCCCAATTGGACTGCCCAATGCTCCACAACATCCAGAAAAGTCACAAATAGTGCACTTTTGAAAACACATGGCCTGGAAATGCAATTAGGTTTGCTAATATTTGTAGTGCTATTAGGAATGAATGGCAATACAGCCATGAATAAATGTGATGCACATTGTCAAGTGTGGCAGAATTGCACAAATTTCCAGCTGTAAATGCATGGATTATTGCAACTCACTAGAAATCTTACATTGCTGCTACAAGAATATCCAGTGTATCCATTACCCATGCTAGCCTAGTTCCCCGTTAATAATTATTAGCCACAAAGAAGGGATAATATACCTTAAAAGAAAGACTTGAAAGACCTGTTTATGCAGTTCCTCTCTCTTTGGGCATGCATCCCTCTTCTTGGAACTCATGCAAGTCAGCTGTTTTAACAACACTGCCAAACAGCTCCAAGACTACCATTGCTAGGTAGACTGCAGCTTTCTTTAGTATGACAATTTATGGTTGCTCAATTCTGGCTGTGCCTTAATGGAGCAGTCTAAGTTCAGAAGAGGATGGATAGATAAATCTCCCAATCTCTCTATTGTTTTGCAAATAGTTTAAATCAGCCCCCTTAAATATTGGTAAGTGGATAAATGAAGAAAAGAAGAATGGGGTTTGTGGCTGAAAAATCATACATATATTTTCAAGATATATTTAAGAAAACATATACAGTTTTCCAAATGTGTAATATCCAGAGCCCATTAATTGCATCATAGGTAGTGGATTTCAACTAGACAATAAATACCTATCTTATGTTAATGCAATGTCTTGTAAACCAACGCGTTTCACCCTTCTAGGCTTCCTCAGGTGTACGTATAGGACACAAGTTTTTTTTGAGATAAGGCTATGAGGGTAATCGTCAGCAAAGGTCCAACAATAAAGCTGTCTGGTTGTTCTATGGCAACAAATGTTTATGGTGTCAAGAAGATCTTTAGTATCAAATTGAAATGAGAAGAAGGAGGTTAATGATGGAGTAAGACTGGTACATATAGTTGAGAATGCAGTAGAGCTGGTGCAGGTAATTTAACTAACGCAAGAGAAGTATTAGGATTCCATGTGCCATGAATAGCTTCCCCCAGACTCTGGTTAGGATAATTTGCAGCAATATTGCTGCAGACAGCAGATCCCTGTAATGACAGCCAGCTGGAGTAATGAAAACAAGTAAGGAAGTAAAGGGATTTCTAACAGGGATATGGTTTTTCTTCCTACCAGCTCCTTCCAGCACTCAAAAGAAAGCTTTTTACAGGGCCTACACAAAAGCAATATTTCAGGCAAAGGTTAGTAAAAGTTAGGCAGTCAAAATGTATTGCATGGAAGCACAATACTTAAACCAGATAAGAAGCAAAAACATTTAGTGAGTATGCTCTTTGCTAGGTATTTGACATAGACTGTATATATCAACAATAATTATATATATATATATATATATATATATATATATATATATATATATATATATATATATATATAATTATTGGGTAACAGCAAGGGAAACAAAAACGGGTTTGAGGGTAACATTAAATAAAAATCCACACAAAAAAGAAATACTAACTTATTCTGATTAAGATTTATTCACAAATTACACACAATTATTTATTTTTTTACTGTAGTTTTCTGCAAATAATATATTTTCTCACTGATGCAATAAAACCATATGATGAACTGTAAATCACAGGCCTAAGATATGTAAAAATGCTTACATTTTTACCATGTCATATTTACCTGCCAATAACAGAAATGTAGTTACCAGCACACCTAGTTGCCCAGAGTAGACACTATTATTATGCATATAGAAATGTTCTATATAGAGAACTCTCTTCCCAATTATTCACTTTAAGATCATTACAAAAAATAAGGGGACACTCTTTGCGTTTGTAGGAAAATTTGTTTAAGCTCCGGATAAGGAAGGGATTCTTCACTGCAATGTCTGTGAAAATGTGGAATCGGCTCCCTCGAGAAGTAGTTCCAGTTATTAGTATAGATTGCTTTAAGAAAAAGCTGGATGTTTTTCTAGAAGCACAGAATATAACTGGGTCATAAAGCTTTAAATTAAGGATAACTGACTGTTGATCCAGGGAACATCTGAATGCCTCATGGAATCAGGAAGGAATTTTGTTCCCCTGTTAAAGCAAATTGGGTTTTTTTGCCTTCCTCTAGACCAAATATGTCCATAGGGTTTATATCTGGGATATGTTTATTTCCCTAGTGGTTAAACTTGATGGACTTTGTCTTTTTTTCAACCTGACTTACTATGTAAATATCTCTGGGTAAAAACATTATGCCAGTGGCTTTGCATGCATATCACAAAGCTAGTTTGTATACTAAAAGTGAATAGACATAATACTAAGGCTACAAGTTATTTTTGCATACAACCTGCCACGCATCATGTAATATTTAATACATTTCAAATTAACAACATGTTTTTCCAACAAAATTCAATATTATTTAGAAAGAATGTTTTACTACATTCTTGTTGGCATTTTCTACTTGATGAATACTCTTCAGAACTCAACTATCACATAATCCAGCTTTATAAAACAAGGAATTTTAGTATTTGTACACACACATACAAGCACTGTTTACTGACTTCTTTAACAGCTTGTGCATGACTGATGTCAGTTTATTGATAAACTTTAAAATTAAATGAAACATATCTATTCTATTACATGTGTTGGGCCAGGACAAAAATCACAGGTGGGGTCTACAACACTTTTAAATAACTGCATACTAAAAAAAAAAAGAGAAGATTAGATATTCTCAAAACAGGATTACTAGGTTAATAAAGCATCAAGATTCATAAAGGCAAACTGCAACAAGATGATTATAAAAGTTTATGGTTTTTGAAATTTTAAAGCTCATATAACCTTGTGGTTTGATCTAGGTTTGCCAATGTAGTGGTTTGTGTAGGCATACGTTTAGTACCTTATTAAAGATCCTATTCACAAGATATGTTTTTTCATAACCTAACCTGCCTACCTAAAAATATGGGATGCACATTCAATAAGTTTTCTTTATTTTTAATATTTTCTGCATTGTAGGTTAATATTGAAGATACCCAAATTCTGAAGGAACAAATATGAAATGGTTTTCCCACAGTTTTGAAGGAGTTCCCAGAGGTGCTAAGTGTTTGTTGACTACTTTGCCTTCACTCCTCAGTCCAACTCATTCCCAACCATCTCATTTGAATTTAGGTCTGGTGATTGTGGTGGCCAGGTTTTCTGGCAGTACTCCATCATTTTTTTTCTTCATAATCAAATTGCTCTTTTATAGCCTGGATGCATGCTTCGAGCTATTATCCTGTTTAAACATAAAATGATTTATGATGACGGGAAGGCACGTCACTGCAGAATGTTGTGGTAGCTATGCTGGTTAGGAGTCCCTTGAATTTTGAATACGTTACCAACAGTGTCATCAGCAAAGCCCCCACACCATCACTCCTCCCCCTCTATACTTTATGGTGGGAACTACTGCGTCTCATATAGGCATAGCGATTGGAACCAAAACTCTCAAACTATGACTCCTCAGGACAAAGTTCGGATTTCCACCAGTCTATTGTCCTAAGTCCTTGCATTTTTAGGCCCAAGCAATTCTCTTCTTTTTGTTGTTTCTAAGTAGATGCTTCTTTGCAGCAATTTGACCACGAACGCCTAATTCAGTCTTCTCTGAACAGTTGACGTTGAGAAGGGTTTGCTACTTCATCTCTGTGAAACAATTATGTGGGCTCAGATATGAGGTCATGGTAATTTTTTTGTTTCTGAAGCTGGTAGCTGCAGCAGAGACAATTCTTGGCCTACCATTCTTGGCGGTTTTCATGTATCATCAGTTTCATCATCGCTCTTGATGATTTTAGATTGACTGACTATCATGTGTTAAGTAATGACAAACTGTTTTGGTTAACTTCATTGAGTAGTTCCTGTCATTGTATGCAGTAGAACAGTAGTCTAATAGGCAATTCATTTTATAGAACGGTGTACCAAACTTACCTTTGCCCAACACAACTGATGGTCTCAAACACATTAGGAAAGCAAGAAATTAATGCTTGACAAGGCACACCTATAAAAAGAAAACTATTCCAGCTGACTACCATATCAATCTGATTTACACAATGCCAAAAGTGTACAAAGCTGCCATAGTGTTCCTCCATAGTTTGGATGTCTGCAAGCCCAGAAGCTGTTTCTAAGCTGTTAGAAATAGACTGAAACCATATCTAATTTTTGAAGACCTTGAAAAGATCATTAATGACCATAACAAAGACTCACGTCATATTACATGCAGTAGGAGAAGACAGGAATGGTTTGTTCAAAGCTTTATTTACTGCTTGTTAAGAATTTGGAACACAAAAACAGCTTTTCTGCAAACTCCAGTAAAAATCTTGGTCTGCCACTCTCTATGACTAAAATAATTTATTTCCTGTTCTACTCATATAGCTTGAGCACATGAGTAAACACACAGATTTTCTGCAAACCGAAGTGCTGGAAATCTGGGTCTGCCACTCTGTATGACTAAAATCATTTATTTCCTGAACTACTCATAAAGCTTGCCTTGGTATCTGTTTAGTACTTTTAAATAGGCCAGGTAAGCATATTCCTACAAATATTTTTAAATGTATCTTGGGTACAATGTGTGTTGCAATTGATGCTCTGTAAAATATATATTTTTATTAACTTGTGGTAATCATGAACTCAAAATAGGAATGGTCCTAGTATTATCTAGAAATGTTTCCTTAGCCCAAGTAATACTCTGAAAGATTTACTTTATGTCTGGAATTCTTCCTGAAATATAGCAGCATGTGAGGGTACCTTATAGCTGCAGTGTGAGATCTAAAACACTGCTGCCTCCGACTGATCTTCCAGTGAGGTAGCAGTGCTGCTCAATGGAGGCTCTGACATGAGGAAGTAAAGCCCTGCCTCTACCAAGATGGCCTTCTCCACACTGAGGTACAGTGCACAACAAGCCATGGTAAGTTAGGTATGGGAACACCAGTTGCAGGACACATACAGACAATACTAGTGTCCAGTTGTTTTGACCTTTTTTATTTTGTAAATAGTTCATTTGCTTTTTTTTTAAATGCAGTATATTTTCAGTATTTTTTATCACATTTTTGCATATGGATTGAGGAATGCACCATAAATTACACTTACACTCTTTTTTTAAAGAATAACTGAAGACCTATTGAACTATGAGATGCAACGGGTCCTAAAAAAAAACCTGTGAGATTTTTTAGATAACACAATTCTATGCATGACACATAAAGGACATATGTACACTGATGTGTTAAACCTTTTTTTCAGGTGGGCTGCCCAGTCTGAGCTCTGGCCAGATTTCTGGCTCCCTATGGGTCAGTAAAGCTGCCTAACAAGCTTTTGAGCCAGCAGCATGATTTCTCCCTTCTAGAATAGAGCTCACAGTTTTCATGAACTTTTGGTATTCTCTGGAACAGTGTTCACCCAAATCCTCTAATGTCATCCAAATTAAACAAGAAACTTTGCCTTTGTGTTGGAGTTTCATGCAATAAAGACTGATGCCCTTTCTTTGTGCAGAAGAATGGTCTTGCATATGTCTTTTTCCAGTTTCCTATAGTCAGCCTGTACAGGGTGGGCCTGCAGGGTTCCTTCCCATAGCCCTTCTTACTGTACAGAATTTTTGTAACACACCGATTTCACTGCTACTTTTGCAAGATTATTTCTGCGTTTGCAAAGCATTCAGCGTCTATAAAGTGGATTTACATTCTTTGTGGCTATTAAGGAATATAATAAACATGTTTGTCCCTGGAGTTCACAAGAACTAAAAAGATAAGCTCTGATCATCTTTGGATTTTTTTTTTGTAATGCAAACCTTGCCTATAGACTCAATAAGAGAATAGAAGTAAAGCATACTTAATGTCCAATAATGCAAAGCACAGGCATGAACACATCTCTCTACACTTTTTTATATAAAATGAACATGCTTCTTATTAGCACTTGACTTAATTGGCTCAGTGGGCTTCTTTTTCTCTCACACTTCAACTCTGCTGCACAGGGACTGCAAAAGACTGATGCCTGGTCAAACAAACACTGGTAAATATATTTTGCAATTCAAGCAATGTATTACCAATTACAGTCCTTAATATGTACCTAGAGTTAAGCTTTTGGAACACCCTCTAGAGACCAATCTACAAATATCTGTATTTAACACAACAAAAAAATATGGAATCACAAACCTGCAATACAATAATAATCAACGTCATACCAAAACTGCTTTAAGTTTAAAACTACAGTAACAATTCCAGATATGTTTACTATTAGGTGGTTTATACAGTATCATATTACCTGTTTAATGTACACAGCTGCGTAATATGTTGGCGCTATATAAATCCTGTTTATTAATAATAATAATATTAATAATGATTACCAAATGTGCAGTTCCAGAACAGATCTGGAATGCATGTTCAAAACGTTGTTTTAGCAATGCATTCCAGATCAGATAATGGGAACTATACCCATCTTTGTCTGTACATAACTTAAGGAGCATTAAGCTCCATAGCAAGTTAACAAACCATGAAGAGCCATTAGAAGTCATCCTAACTATATAAATGTATATATAGCAAATATTTTTGGGGAAGAAAGATTTGGAAAGCGGGACTTTCAAGGGCTATATCATTAAAATTCAATACATTTTGTTATATGAAAAATTAGAACACACAACGTACAAAATAACATGTAAAAGTTTCACAAAAGCTCATGAATGGCACAGATATAGTTACATACTTCCCCAAAACCATTTACATCTAGTTAGTTGGTTTCTATGAAGGGGAAGAGAAAAAGATTTGACACGTTTCACAACACTTAAGGTTGCTTCCTCAGGAATTTGGATACACTGAGGAAATTAGGAATCTCTTATTCTCAAGAGTAAAAGGTTGTAAAAAAATAGCTGTACGTCACATCCACCAGGCTTGAACTCCAGCGCCCCAGCCGTCTCCCTGAGTATCAACACTATCCGATAGGTAACAAATCGGCAGAAGACAATTCAATCTTCAATAAACTTGTTCAAATGTTGTGGGGAAGAAGAAAGTACCTCCCAGCATGTGGAGACCGAAGGCATAAGCAGGGTACTGGTGAAAGTTTGTTTTCTGTTGATCTTTCTTTCTTTTTACTGCATACATGAAAGTATATATGTCAATAATCCTTGCTTTTATGTGATACTTTTAGTTAAAGGATGACTCCACCCTTTTGGCCTAAGCTCAATTTCTATCAACCACTGTGGCCAACAAAAGGGGGGTGTGACCTTTTAGAGGTGGGGAAAATAATACATATTTCAATCAAACTAACCTACAGAGGACATATAGCAGCACAGATGAACAATGGTTTTCCCCAATAAGATTAACTAGATTTGCAAAAATGCTTGCTAATTTAGTTGAGAATCATGAATGCCTAGCTTTCAGGCTCTCCTACTTTTCTCAATATTTGAAACCACTAATCCAGGATGGGTATGCAGAAAAGGTCTTCTGATTAGTTTGCAACGTTTCTGCTATGCATTCTTGTTCTAAGTAGGTGACTCAGAATATATCAAGGTTAGATGATCAGTATAACTGTCAATACACAGTAACTGCAAGGTAACAGGTGATTTACCTGCAGCAATGGCAGTCTCCATTGCTATCTTATATTAGTTTATCTTTAAGGCCCACTTAGGTCCCAGATAACCCACTGCAATGCTGTATGCTGTATTTTACCACATGTTGGAATAATTCATTTGTAAGAGCTACCAGTCCAGGGTAACAGAAACATAGGCCTTCCCCTTTTTCTGTCTCTGGGCACCTACTATACATGTGCTTTAGAGCCCTTTAAATGACTGACACCATACAGAGAATGCACTACCCAACATATAGGATGCAACCCCTAAAAGATGTGTAAAAAAAAAAAAAAAAAAAAAAGAGAATGTTGATTCTGCCAAAAAAAATCCAGAAAACTTCTAACTTCCTTTTCCTCACTAAAGTCTGAGTAATGGTTTTAGCACTGTTCATTTTTACAGAACTCCTTGCTTTTATGGAGATCAGGAGAGGGGAAGATGTTCTGGAGCAAGCAAGCATTCAGAAAGCAATATTAATGTGTGTATCCTTCATCTATTTAGAGCAGAACACATAAAAAGACATATAAGCCAATTGGTTTGATTAGGTTCCTGCATGTTTTTCTTAATAAATACATCCGACATGGAGAAGCATAGCTATTTGCACACCTCTTATATCAGCATATTGTTCATTGATTTCTAATAAGTACAAAGTGTAATAGCAAATACAAAAAGAAGATAAGCATTACATAAATACCACACATAGGCATTCCTGACAATACTGTACCACAGAAACACAAAAAAATAATAGCAGTTACTAAAAGCACATAAAGAGCTCCATGAATACAGACAATCCCAATGTCCCTATTAACAAAAGGGATAATAGAATCCAAAACCTATTTTGAGTTATTCTGCTTGCAGAGTGGATTTTGTGCATATTCATCAATTTAAGTAGGCATTCAGTGTTGACAGCGGATGCCATTTTGAAGCTCACTGAATTGCTAGAACTAGAATAACACAAGACAGCACTAGGAACAGCACTGCACCACCACAAGGTATGAGAGATGCGAAGATGTTGCAAGCTTTGATTACATTATATTTATACAACTACTGGTTTTCTCATCCTCAGATCACTTTATGCCAGTGCACTAAAATAAAAAAAGCACATCTAAAAGGGTTAAAAAAAAATGTCCTAGAATAAAAAGCAACAAATATATAAAGAGGGATCGTAAATCCAAAATGGCAAACCAGCTACAAGTCCAACAATATACTTCAGGCCAATAAACCTAATTTTATAGAGCTCTTTTGGCACCAGTAGAATCTAAAAGCTTCATTTATCCATTTGAATTACTTTTCAATAATCAAGGAATCCTGTTTTGTTAGAGCTGGCCTTAAGATCTGAACACTGATGCATCTACATGTGAAGATTCCCAATGTGCTAGGAAGTGTCTGCCAGATCTAAGTACTCCAAATCCACTGACAGCCATCTTTGTGTTTTACAGACATGTGCCTACACTGGCTCACATGTATATTTTTTAAGTCATACTTTAAATAAAATAGCTAAATAGGAAACATTTTTTTCTAAATTAAGGAATTACAAAGAAAAATGTACAAATCTCATATTTCCATCCAACACTGTTAATTCCTAGGTAAGGTGTCCTTTTTTCATAGACAAGCTAAATGTATAGAATGATCAGTAGCTTTAAAAAACAGTATTTTACTGTGTACTGTCATAAAGATTCTATCAAAGAGAAAGATGCTGAGGTCCAGCAAGAGATTCATGCAGAAGCAGCAGCTCTCCACGCCCCATGCCTCTGCGCATGCGTGAGTCAAAGACAAAGGAATTGGTAATTACTATAAACTCTCATTCATTTCCACTGCGGTGTTTATCATTTAACAAGAGAAGAAGACTTAAAGGTCTCATTAACGATCAACCGACATGTCAATATGTTATGCCCCTTGCAGATAATTGCATAAACCAAACAGATCAATAATCACACTATTGGCCAGTAGCTATGCAGAGAGACACGTTTTTTTTAATGAAATCATGATGGGTGTATGTGTTCCCATGCTGGATGAGAAGAAGACAATAGTGGGCTGTGCAATGGCTGCAGAGCTGCTCTGGCCAGATGTCATCCAGCTGTTGCATATGCATCGCCCCTGCATCAATCCAAGCATTCCAATCAGTCTACACATCCTCCAATCTGGGGGGCTCAGACTATTTCCTAATGAAAGCCTGCCAGATGATTTATCACAAGGTATTCCATGGCTACTGGTGACTGATCAGGAGATGGGGCTGCGTTTAACCCCTTCCTGCCCAGCATCATCTCAGACACAGATGAAGCAAGAAACGCCCCACTGTGACTACAACACAATCCTCATAATCCAAGTAGGCAAGAATCGCAGCCCTGGACAAAGAACACATGAAAAGAACAGTATTTAGGTCATTCATCCCTCAAATGGAGGGATTCCAGATTAATATGTGCAGATCCCTTAACGAGTTCTGCAAAGCTTATTCTACTGAGATCTGGTTAGTGGGGCTCAGTATAACTCCCTGCCTTCCCTCTATATACTGAGATCTGGTTAGTGGGGCTCAGTATAACTCCCTGCCTTCCCTCTATATGGGCTCAGTATAACTCCCTGCCTTCCCTTTATATACTGAGATCTGGTTAGTGGGGCTCAGTATAACTCCCTGCCTTCCCTCTATATTCTTCTCTTACACCCAATGGATCATACACTATGAAGCTGCTGCTGGATTCACTCTGAGCACGTGCTGTATGTGTTCTATAGCTATGTCTTCCAATGAATGACAGGCTGCAATGGATGCTGACAGCTCATGGTTACATACACTGATGTCTTTACTGGAATAGATCTGCAGGAATCACACTCACATTGTCTTTATAAACTAGTCCATTGCCCCTGCTGCAGTTTGTTGTCTTCCAGATGTCCCCGTTGTATAGAAATACATTGTTGTGTATTGTGCTGCTTACCTTGTTGTATGTCCTGTGTCTGTCCTGGTGTGTGTACCCCGGTGTCACAAAGACTGTGTTGGGGCTAGTGCCTGCCCTGGTGAGCCTGGCTTGCCTGTGTCTCCCTCGCTCGGTGGCTGGGACTGTAGTGATTAGAAGCCGTTGTAGCAATGTCTGTGCTGCCTCTGCATTTCTCCCTCCTCCCCTCCTGTTTCTTCTTCTCTCTCCACCCCCTGGTCCCCCCTTTCCCACTACTCTTCCTCCCTCTCCCCTGTCCATAAACCACTCTGGGGCTCTTTTTTTAAATAAAGATTAAAGTGTGTGTGCTGCTCATACTTACCCTCAAATTTAGGAGAGATCACTATTGAACGCTGGGGATGGGAAGATGTATTGCTGTCAGTCTCTATACTGACCTGCAAGCTCCTCTACTGGACTCTCAGCACTGGATTGCATGTTGGGGTATTCCTGCTTTCACCTGTCTAACTTCTGGATAACAATTGCTACTCTCCAAATTATTTTTTTGGAAGTATTACCAGCATATGCATTTAGAAGAAACCACCATATGGGTCATTAGGAGTACTTCTAACTTCTTTGCATAGCTAACTGAAGACAAGCCAATTACTGACCATGGGTGTCAGGTGTGCACAGGAGCCAGCTACTGGTCAATGATGGGCCAGGTGGGGGATGGCCAATGGATTGGTGAATCTGGTATGGAATATGATCAGTGTCATTACTGCTTTTACCAAGCCAGAAATATTATATATGTACTCCCTACCTGCTTATACTTTGACTCCTTTAAGGTAAAGGGTAGATAACTTGAATTAAAGTATTGATTTTGCATGAAAATTGCTGTCGAGTTCTTGAAAAAAAAGTCATTTTCTTTCCTTCAGAACAATGTTTTAGGTTAAAGTAATTTGGAATGATATTTTGTCACATTTTGAAAGATTTCTTGCTTTTGTATTGGGTTAATATTCAGAACTTTGGCTCCCTCTGCAGAACATCTTGTACTGCACACTGAGATGTTGTGTGTATTCCATAGTTGGTGGCTCTGTGTTACTATGAGAACAAGGCAATTGTTTTATTTCAGAATACAGAGTGATACAAAACAAATCATTCTGCGCTGCTTTGTTAATGTGTATAGGATTTGCTTTTTTTTCTTTCTTGTAGCTAATACCTAAGCTCTGGGTTCACTGGAGAATGCAACATTGTGTCAGCTTATCAATTGAACTGTGTTTACATACACTAAACCCTTGTCAGTCTGTAAACAGTACAAAGTATCATCAGGGATCCCTCTGGTGTCTGCATGGACCACAAAGCTTGTTTGGTACTTGGGACACTGATTTGCAAATCCCCACTTTCTCTGACCAAGTCAAGGGCTGGCCTTTTTCCACAAATCTGCTTAAAAGACTGTGTAGAGGTATGTGCAGGGAGTGTGCATTGCACATGGGATACTTTACATTCTTTATAGAACACAAAGAGCATTATATATGCCTGATCTAGTTGCCCTAGATAAGTGAGCAGATGGGATAAATGCTGAGTTTTGCCCCCTACTCTGTGGGAAAAAACGTGTAATTCTTGTGGACAGCCTTTTGTACTTCTGTCAGGTGGATTGTGCATGAATATCTTAACAGGATTTATGGTCATTTTAGATCTATGCTCTGGGTATATCATGCTGCCAAAATGAATTGGCTGGTGACACACCTTAATGTACAAAAAAGACCCTTATAATTAACTATGGTGTGTTGTGGTGTGCAGCAATGCAGGTGTATTGTGTCAGTGCATCAGTATGCCAAATAAAATGAATGGCACCTCAATGTGTGTTATACCTTTTTGCTGCAAATCATAGATCTAAATGACTCTCTAGCTCTTTTAGAAAATAAAGCAGTCCATTTATCAATAACTCATAGAAACCTGCACTTTATCTCTTAAGTAAATATGTGTAAAGCCAGTTCTCTGATCTTTGTGATTGGTTACACTTATAGTATGTAATTATATTGATCAAACTTGGTTTTGGTTTAGTCTATTGTTGTGTTTAAACTGATAGAAATCATTTGTGTTTTTGTGTGTCTAGTGCACAGCTCCTTTCATCACATAACTTCCTTTCACACTTGTTACTGAATATTACTTTGAGGTTGTTTTAAGAAACAAGCCAAAACAAAGTTTAGTACTACACACAAGTTTTGTCTCATTTGATTGTTTGTACATATATAATGATAGTAAAGCACAACCTATAGGTTGTATTGTGACTGTGTATCAACCAGTTTGAAGTAAACTGATATCGAGTACAGAGGTTGCCATTGCCAAGGTTTCCTTAGAAAAATGCAAAGTGCCTGGCTGTCATGTAGTTCTAATGGGTATATTCATTTGTGTGATACAAACTTGCAACAGGTTAGCAGATTTGGAGTTCTGCCTTCTAGTAAACCTGTCACGAGTGATGTGCAGGCCTGCCCTTACTGATTGATCCACTGTGAAAAATGTCTGATTGCTTCACCGATTGGCTTCCTTATAATCGTTCTCATAATCTGAATCACTGAGGTAAAGCAAGTATATAGAACAGTCAAGTCAAAAGTCTTTCTACATACACATTCCATAATAATGCTGAACAGCAGGGTAAGCATTTTCAAAAGGAAAGGTCACCAACTGCAGCTTCCATAGCAGGTTTCTGTTAAAATGACTTTCCAATCTGCTTGTACTTTTCTCAGTTTGTGACTGGGAGGGTAATCAAACCACATATACACCCAAAAACCAAAGTGGAAAACAATGCATTGTGGGTGACTCACTAAAATTTTTTTAAAGAGTATAGTTGTCATCCTTTGACAGAAAGTATGTTGGTGCTGCAGAATAATGTTTTATTAATAATAGTTTCCCAACATCAGGTTCCAATTCAACTGAAACTGTGCCTTCTCTATGCGCTCCCCCCCCCCCCCCTTTTATACAAAAACAAAAAAATAAAAAAAAACCCTTGATGACCCTTCTAAGCCTGATTATAATAATTCCAAGGCCATGTAGTGAATTGGTTGTTTAAAATATCACCCATGTGAACTTGCATAGAAATTTGCCTAGACGGCAGGTCTTAGAACAGGATTCATATTGAACCAATGGTAGTAGAAAATAGTGATGAGCGGTGTCAGTGATGTCAGTGAAATGCAACGAGGGCTGTATTATGATATTAAAAACAAAGGACTGTTACTGAAGCTCATTTCATCAACTGTTTATATGAAGCCATAAAGGTAAGATGGAGAACTTTACCTTGATTAATGTTTGAAAACAAGTGAATGCATTGAACAGAGAGGCCCCTGCCATTTAAATTTTAAAAACCGTGAAAAACGTTAGCAAACTTATGGCTAAAGTTCATATTCTTTTCAGTAACACTGTCAATGTCATCAGATGCATTTTTGCTGCACAATAAAAAACAAAAATTTCCCAAAAGATCACAAAATTCACACCTACTCTTCCCTAGTGGACAAGAACCTGAAAACAGATGTGTTAAAATGGACTCCTAGATGTCCTAAGGCTGCTCATGTAATGTTCAATATCTTTTTACATTTCACATTTTTACACCAGTGGGCGGTCAGGCGAACGTAGAGGGACATTGATGAGATTATGTCAGTTCTGCGTTGGAAGCCTCTATATTTCCCTTAGTTCAGGTTTGTTTATTATATAGCTTCCAAAAATATGTTTTGATGGATTGGAAGTTTAAAAAATTCAACAAGTGACTTGCCATACAAATATAAAAAAGAATTTGACCCAGTCAAAATTTTGGTTTGTGTCAGGGTCACTTAGATCCCTGCTCATCTTTCCTGATTTCAACATATCACCTTTAGAAACTGATTGTTCACAGGTTCCCCAGTTTATCCTACGCCTTGAACAGTTGCCATGGTAATGTGATAATTAATGTTGTTAGCCTGGGTAAACCAGCAATCCTGGATTAGGTTTCGTAAAATCATTTGGTATTATTTTTCAAATGTTTTCAAGCATAGACCAAATCCATTCCAGCGCTTGATCACTCATACACATTAATCAGACTCATTGTGTATATTACAGCAGCGTCATATCTGTATTTTGCCTGTTCCCCTTCCAAGCAGTGTTTATAAAGTGCTTGTGCAAAAATTGTACCAAAGAAAAAAAATATTCCCCTAGTTATTATTCTTCTAAATGTAAATATTTTGTTGTTCTTGTATATTTTGTTTCTTTTAAGTTAGTTATTAATAACTCCAACAACATTCTGGACATTCTTTTATACCAATTGTTGCACAACTTCCTGTTTTGTTATGAAAAATAACAGGCTTGCAAGTTCAGTAATGTCAAAAGTTAAGACATTTTAGTTCACTTTTTGTACACATTGGGTTAACCAAAAAATACCCGGTTACTTTAAAAGCTTTTGAATGTTTTGTGGGGCCCATTTTACCTTTCCTGTTCCTATACACTTATATGAATAAAATGACAAAATAATAATCATATGCTATGTTTGAAAAATCATCCTCTGAAGCCAAATATATATAAATAGACTCTCAGGTTGTTTACTAGTACATGTCACTTCTCAGTTTCACAATCCTGAACTTACTACTTAACCCATACCTATTGAAAAAGAAACTTCAGTTTGAGTTTTCTCCCAAATATATTTAGGCTTGTACACCATTTAAATTGTATCTAAAGCACAAAACAAATATCATATATTGCAGCTTGCCAGTACTTGGATGTTGTGCCTCCAGTTGTTTTTGTTTAAGTTTCTTTTTCTTAATTTTTATCTGATAATGCACCCCTGTCCCTCAGTGGAAACACAAACATTTGTGGAGTGAGCCAAGGTAGTTTTGGTAGGACCATTGTTATTATGAAGGCTGGACTTTAAATGTCTTTAATGGCTTCTTTTCTTCATCTGCATTGCTTGGGGATGATGGAATAAGTAATTTGCACAAATAAATTATTTTATCATTCCAGGTCACCTCACAAAAAGGGACAAGGACACTTGCAATTCTTGCAAAAGCAACAGTTTTCCTTACTTGTTGGAAAAAAAGGAATGTAGGCTTCAATTGAGAAGAGTGAGAGCTCTGAAGAGATAGCAAATGTCTTCATGTTTTATACCTACAAGGCAAATACAGAAAATAACCTGGTTCTCCCATGATAGTCTATCTTCTTCATAGATTGATTAATCATAGATAGTAAGCTTTTGGGGCAGGGTCCTCTCTTCCTCCTGTGTCACTGTGTTTATCTGTCTGTCATTTGCAACCCCCATTTAATGTACATTCCTGTGTAATATGTTGGCACTATATAAATCTTGCCTGCCTACAGCAAATAACATGGCATGGCATATGGTACATTCAGTATATTGATTTTTGCCTGCAGTGTTTTGGCATCCTGTTCCATTTATTGTGCTGCTGAAACACAATGTAGGTTTGTGCACAATACAAAGTACAGTAAAATACCTTTGGTGGGCCAGAAACTTAGCTACAAATGTACTGCAATGTTGCACTCTCTCTTTGCTGAGTGCAATGCAATCACACGCAGTGTTATCAGCTCGGCCCAGTTCTTCTCTTGGACCACGGTGCCAAGATTCAGCAGCAGCAACTTTTTCAAGTTTCCCGCTGGAATCCTAACAGCACTTAAGAGGCAGCTATCATTTATACAATTTTCTCCTGATCTATCTCTTCAGCAGGGAAATCAATTCACTGTGTGCAACTGAGTCCCGGACACCATCTGGCAGGATCCTGGAGAATTAGGCCCCTTGTCTAGGCAGGGTCATAAACTCAACCAACACTATTCAAGGTCACCCCCAAACATTCCTCACCTTTCTAGCAAATACCATTAAACAAACTCATCAGCGAATAGCTGGAATATGATAACATCTATTATCCACTTATGGTTATCTCCTGCATTGACTTCTGGCATCATCAACAGAAGCAGACAGAATTATTCCATAACTTGCATGTAGGGATGATCTGTTTTGCACATGTAAAGAAATCCCAAGGTTAGCTACAGTGTAGAAGACTGGGAAAACATAACAAAATAAATGCAATTCAGGAAAACTCCAATAGAAGACTGATGATGGGGGTCCCTACACACACAAAAAAAACAATCAATATTGTCTCGATATTCTTGGGAAAGTAAGTAGGAATGGAGTAACTGGATGACTTGATCACCTAAAACTTGTAACCAGTTCACGCTTGCATGTCTTAGACCCTTGGATAAATAAGACCTCCAATGACTATAATTTCAGTTTACATCAGCGCGAAGAGATACAGAAGCTGCGGCATGGATCTAATTGGATGTCTTGCTTGGGAACATTTTAGTGAGCATTAAAGCTAACTATGTGGTTTGGAAATACATTTGTTGCAGAGCTGTGAAGTGGTAGAATCGCACATTTGCATTCTACCATGGATAAAATCTCTTTAGTGCAATGTTCAGTAATATTATCTATATGTCTTTATTTCTTCATACTTCATGTTTAAAGTATTTCTAGAATGTAAAAGCAGATCAGTAGATATATTAATGTTGTAATATTACATTTATTATTGTGCCTTTGTTTTCTGTTCCTCTTTTAAAGGGAATTTTTATTAAAAAATGACAACATTAAAGCCGTATAATCACAATTTTTACTTTATATAAAAGGGTAGATAACGTTCTATAAGGTAAAAAAATGTGTTTTTTTAACATTAGAAAGAGGGAGCTCCCCGACCCCCCACCTTCCATACCTTCTGTCTTTACTGCCGCAGGGGTAAAGACTGAAAAGAATCATGGACAGTAGGATCAGCACTTTTTTACATTTTCTGGAAAGACGTCACCCAATCTTGCGGCTGCACAGTGTGAGATCAGTTAACCTAAGAAAGAGACCAAAGGGAAAATGACGGTGCCTGGTGTCCAGCCCACACCGAAATGATGGATGACGGGACTGCGCGGATACCTTAAGAAATTGGGAAGCACTTGTCTGGAATGTAGGTACTTTCTAAGATACTGACCCAAAAAAGTATACAGATCAGCAGTCCTGAGCTCACAGTAGGGGGTAAACTTATAAGAAATAACAGATATGGCCTACCATATTATCTTATGCTGTACAATGTACACCATTGCCCATCCCACCAAGTTTCTAATTTGCATACTTGTTCTCAGTTAGCAGCTTCAAATATTGAAAGCAGAGACAGCTTGGCAACAAGCATTCGTTTGAGGAAATCACAACTTTAACTATATTTCTCTCATTTTAAAATTCCTTAACAGGAAAGCCATCTTCCATCCAATCTTTATATTCTAAAACCTGAAAATGGGAAAAATCCTTTCGTTCCGGGGAGCAATTTACATATTGGTGCAAGCACCCATACCCAAAACCAGTTACATATCCTTCACACCTAATCTATGTCTTAAAACTTAACCATTTACCCTAAGGGTCCATTGACACTTGTTCTATGTGGTGCACTACAGTGGAATTCATTGTGAATGACACCAGACCCATTTCACAATGTTCATATGTACAAGGGTTGAGTGTGTTCTTTTGACATGTTTTTTGGTAGGCTGGCAGCCATTCAGCTGCATTTCATATAAAAAAAAAACAAATCTGTCAATTCTGTATTGTTTATATGCCCCTTCTCACCATAGAAAACAACTGACAGAGATTTTAACCATTTTCTACTCTGAAAAAAAAAAAAGTTTTGTCCCTTAACACTTCTATATAAAGTAAAAGTGTGTTTTTGTTTCTTAAAAATGTCTTTAAAAAACAAAAGGCTAAGCCCCTGCCCTCCTGAATGGGAGTGCAGCACGTCACATATCCCAGGAGGCTTCGGGCTTTTCAGTCATTGACAAAAAAAGGTGCCCCTCTCATTCATGCACAGTGAGATCAGCACCTTTTTTTTTTACAACTACAGCAACCTAAGTCACCTGATCTTGCCCCTGCCTAGTGCAAGAATGGGTGACGTAGGCAAAAGAAGGAAGAAAAAACCAGGACAACAGTTGACCGAATTGGAGGACAGCTCTGGAGGGATTGAGGGATCTGTGGAAGCAAAGTGTGATTTTTTTTAATTTTACCTTTAGTTCTGCTTTAATGTTTATTTCCAGGTAAAATATTTTTGCATTGTTTTTAACAGGCATTCACTTGCTATGCCTCTATTTTTCTTTTCACTTCCAGTGTTGAAGTCTCTCCTTCAGGGCACAGACAACATATTTCTCACAAAGTGGTACAGAATTCTTACAATTCTTCTTCTTGTCCTGTTGTCAAAGGGAGAAAGAATATCTCCAAATGAGGTTCCGGCAAAATAAAAATGTGACAGAATTTTAAAGTCGACTTTTATGTTGTTTGTTTAGACCAGTGATTTCACCAGACAGACTGAAGACACCTAAAAAAAGGTATGTATGTTTATATATTTATTTTAAAAAAGCTTCCATGGTGAATGGAGAAATGAAGGGCAAATGTCAAAGGGGGAACCTAAGCCTAGATTTTGGCTACAGCACACCTGTCTGTTTCACAAGAGCCATCTCTGAACACATCCCCTCTCTTGTGTATACAAAACTTCTTGCTTAATGACAAGGTTCTGTTCCAGCGACCTGGTTGTTAGGCAAATTGGACTTTAAGTGAGGAGCATAGTAAAGACCCAGAATGTAACAATGTGAGCATGTGAGTCAGTGACAGTCTGCAGACCCAGATCGTGGAGGACTGCAAAGGAGGAAGATGGAGCCCGGAAGACAGAAGAAAATGCGCTGCGTAGCCCTACACTGTATAGTTCTTGTATTCGCCAGTTGTAAGTACAGGTTGTCGGTAAAGATGTAAGTTCTTAAATGAGGATTACCTGTATTTACCTAGACTACAAACCACTTGTAGTCAAAGGGAGGCATTTTCAGGACTCTTCCTTCAAAAGCCCAAATGTAAATTTGGTACATTTTTCAAATAAGAATAGAAAGTGACTGACAGTCAATATAATTACACAGGTTACACAGGAAGGGGCTGGACAGGTTCAGACATATTGATTGTGAGAGAATTAGGAATCAGTAAGAGAATATCTGCTGAATAGGACTGCTGGGACACAAAGTAAAGGTAAGAAGTTTCCAACACTGTGGAGAACATACACTTATCTACTTTTTAAAAAGGACATCCTAAGCCCTGGTGCTTTAAACTCTTCCATATTCTTTCTAAATATATATTAGGTTTTAATCCTCACAGGTTTTACTGTGAATGTACACATGACAAATTGATGAAAATATATTCTGTTATAATAAAGAATTAGGAGTTCGAATTGCAACCTTAGGCCTGATTTATAGAAACCCTTAAGAACTGGAGAGGATACACTTTCCTGGACCAGATTTTTTTCCAGGTTTTCTGGATCGCCCAGCTTCACTAAGGAAAATGTATCCTCTCCAGCCTTGTAGAGCTTTAATAAATCAGGCACATTATGTCTTAGTTTCCGTGGTGGCAAACAGCAATAGCTACATGATTGAGTGCAGGTCAGAGTGCCCTTTCTATTGTATTGTTTTAAAATGTCCCACAAACAGGCTACCTGAAATGTTCAAAACTATTTATCAACACAAACACAAAAACTAAAAAAAAAATGTGGTGACAAATGCATGCAAAGAAAAAGTTTCATAGAATATAGACCTAAACACTGTGCACTTATCAGTACTGACAGTATCTATGTACATAAACACTGAACTCCAGTATGCGGCAGTCTTTACTCTTTTCTATTTCTATACTCACCTTGGCAAACTGTAAAGCTTTTTGTAGCCTATTGTAATAATGATCCCATGTTTTCTACCTTTACCCAGAGAGAATTAAAAAGAAAATGAGATCAGATCAGTATCCTTGATCCTCTTGCATGTCTATCCAACCCTCACAGCTAAGTGTGAACATTGCAAGACAGTACCAAATATGTATTTACAGCATAAGATAGATGGACTTCAGAGGATTGTCAAAATATGAATTTCAGAGATGGTTGAACAAAGTGTGGTGAGAGTGGTGTATACACAGAGTCAGTCTGTTCTATGGAGAGGGGGTAGGATAAGTGATCAGCAACCTGCCCTACTCTCCTCCATTGGAGTGAACAGTGCTCTGGCAGATTACGAACAACATGGGGGGACCACTGTACAGAGACTGTTCCTGTATTATTGGATAATACAGAATACCTTATCAACTACTGCCATAGAGAACACAGAAAGCCAGTTGTATCCAAAAAGAAAACGCACTACGTTTACATTTAGATCAGCACAACATCGTATAGTACACCAATCAGAGCAGGGGAGTTCAGTGTGCACAGGGGGACTGGGGGTCTATTCATATAACCTCATAAAGATGAAACAAGAAGCTGTTACATTGTAAAATACTGCACGTTAATGTAGTGTGAACAAGGTCTAATAGGCAGAGTTACATGTATTGTAAAATTAGATTTATTTTAGCCAACAGGTGGCAAGAACGTGAGAATGCTACACTAGGTTCTAAAGGATGCAAATTATTGCCTAATTCAATCCCTAGGTAAAGAAGGAAAGAACACACGACAAAACATTACCAATGGAGCAGTGTGAGATAGTTGAGTCTGCCATTGATTTACAAGATGCATGAATAGGGGGTTGAGTATACTAATTATACAGAGAATTTTGATGTATAAAGTTCCATATATGTGAAACTTCAAGGTTTGGCTGTTAGGTGACTTGTCTCTCTGGTACTTGGGACCCTTTTAAGTTTAAACATCTATAGCATGCTCTGAACTTGGGGGAGGAGAGTGGAAAATTATCTGGATGTCCTGATGATGTGGACTTCTGAAAAATGTGTAGAGACATTGTACTTCTAGAGATCCTATGTTTATCGCTGTGTTTACCAAATATGGAGACCCATTTGTTTTTTTTTCTCTTTAAATTTTTTTTGTTGGCAGATGTAACCATATACTTGAAGGATCTGTAGAACTTGCACAGTTTCATTTTAAACATAAAAAATATGCATTAAATATGTACCATACAAACTATAAAAACATAGTTTATATAACCAATAAATCAAAAACATTAAAATGTAAACAGGAAAAGAGTCATTCTGATACTATTTGAGCCTTTTTTAAAAAGAAAAAAAAGGCTTTTAATTATAGTGTAATTACTTATCTGAATCCATGCCTCTATAGCAGTGGTTAACAACCTTTTCGGACTGGCGGACCACTAAATTTACCACCAGAATTTTCTCGCAGACCACCGGTTGGTGACCACTGGTCTATAGCATTTCTTCTAGTGAAAGTTTCTACTTGCCCTCAACTGGTTTCCACTCCAGCAAGAAGAGACCCAGGAACTGCTAGAAAGACCTCCAAAACTGAAGATAAAAGAATCAGACTGTATTTTTTTTCTGCCAATATGTGTGGTTAGCTAGGAACGGGTACAGTGGGAGGAGGACAGGTCCTTTTTATGTCCTTTATAACAGCGGTCGCCAACCAGTGGTCCGCGGCTCAGGCGGGTGCGCCCCCAGTGGGGTCAGGAGATAGACTCCACTGGGAGCGCGCACCGGCCAGAGCTGTGGACCATGTCTTCTGTACGGATCACAGGCTCAGAGTTGCGATGGGAGAGTGGTCGGGTTCTGGAATAATGAGGTCACTCTGTGGAAGTTTCTCCTCCTTTAACAGACACACGGCTTCCCGCGCATGCACAGTCCAGTGTCCGTGAAATTAGTGGTCAGTGATGTCCAAAGGTTGGCGACCACTGCTTTATAATATACAAAGTGCTCTAACATCGGTCGACGTCCTGCAGAAAAATTGGTTTACTAAGATTGTCATTGTTTCTGTTTTAAACGCAGTATAAATGCGATACATCTCATTATTAAAAGAGTCATCAAGCCTAATACAAATCATTTCGGGCTCTCTATACATCCTGTGACTATAAAAATGTTTCCACATTACGTGGTATATGATTTTTAGGTGTAAACATACATTTTTACCAGCTTCCTTGGAGATAGCGTCACAAAATGCATCCACAACTGTTGCATCTCACAAAATGTGATGTGTATGAGCAGTGTTTCTCCTGTGTGATCAGGAGGAGTGCCAAGCAAGCACCAGGGTAGTGTGATTGGAATAATGATCTTTTAGTTGCTATGGAAACTAGAGCTGTTGCAGTGGGGGCCCTGAAGACGTGTCTTCCCAGTGTGTTGCTTTATTTATCTACTTGATCAAGCACAATATGTCGATGAAATATGGACCATGAAAAAATGGAATGAAAAACACTGAATTATTTTCATACTAGAGCGCTCGTTCTAAATTTCATGTTTATAACTTTCTGTAAGCTAATATGAAGTAGGATTTTACATCATACAGAAACACGCACTTAAAATGTGACAGCTATTTCTAGGAAAGGCCTTTCTTTAGTCTTTATAAAGAAGCTTCTTTGTGCACTTCCCTATAATAAATACAACCAGCACAGCAGATATATATAAAAAAGAGAGAAGTGTAAAGGGGAAGATGTTTAATATATAGTATTGAAAAGCAGAAATGTTAGGAAAAAGAGGAAAGTATCGGTATTGCACAGTACTTTATTCTGCATTCACCGACTGCATGGTACGCACTCAAATTTAAAGGGATTTTTTAGCATTTTCCATGTTTTAGATGAATCTATGAAAGAGCTCAGCATGATATAAACACTCAATATGCTTTTTAACTTTCTATGTTTTGTGTGTGATTACATATGTATATGGAGGCAGACATTGCCTATTACATATGCAGGCTTTGCTTCCTGCTTTGAGGTAA
This sequence comes from Pyxicephalus adspersus, assembly GCF_032062135.1. Lineage (NCBI taxonomy): Eukaryota > Metazoa > Chordata > Amphibia > Anura > Pyxicephalidae > Pyxicephalus > Pyxicephalus adspersus. Next base: position 73,943,245 of record NC_092862.1, on the reverse strand, counting down.
TACACAATGGTTGTATTTTGCTGTCTTTTCTAACAATGCAAGTCAATAATTGTGCCAAATCGTTAAAACAACATTTTCCTTTTATGGCTTGTTTTATCTCAAAAGTTGTAAAGCAAAGTCATTGTTTCCTTAACCCACTAAGAGGTCTCTCTGTCAGCAAAACTACAAATATCTATATTTACCATGGCCAAACAACAAAGGGTAGCGAGAGTTCACTAAACATTACTACAATATGTGAAAATATTCTCTGACTGAAATGTTGCTTACTTTACCTTTAACCACCTGGGCGTTACACTGATGTCTAGATTTCTGTTCCAAAAGCGTTACACTGTTTTTCATGAAATTTTTTTTTTTTAAATTGTAGACCTGTAACTTACAGAAATATGTCCGAACAGGGTTCTAGTAGATATCATGAATATAAATTTTCATACAGTGAGAAAAGTTCGGGTTTATCGATAATTGTAACTATGTTAAGCCCGTACCAAGGTCGGGCTTAACGGTTAGGTGGTTAAACAATTCTGTTTTTTATGCACCATGGGTTATTCTGCTTTGCATATATTCATTTAATCTAGCTAAAGCTGGCTATGCCAATTTTCAGTGAATCACAAATATGATTTATTTGCTTAAAATGACTGACAACCTGAAACTGACACCTGACAATGGAACTTCACCATTGTCCTATATTTATGTTGCCTGGTATATCAGAATCTATATTTGTTATGCACATACTGTGGTAATGAATAACTAAAAAAAAAACTAATAGACACCTTTAACCCATTTTAAGACCAAATTAAAACGGAAAAAGCTACATTTTGCGGAAATGATAAAATGCTGGGTTTGGTTGGTGCAATTTTGATTCAGTCTCCATGTGATCAATCAGAGCAATCATTTATTCCTTTGATTGGTTTGCCATTTGGTTTGGATTAGTTAAATGGCACATGGGCAATCACTACTAATTACATCTGTTTAAGGTGCGTACACACTTCCAATTTTTATCGTTCAAAACGAACGATGAACGATCGATTGGGCAAAAAATCGTTCGTAAAAAAGTAACCAACGACGCCGACGAACGAGGAAAGTCGTTGGAAACGAACGACCGGACCGGCGGATCGGATTGGACGACGATCGTTGAACATCGTTCGTGTGTACGGTCGTTCGTTGATCGTCCATGGGCTGAGCATGCGTAATGAACGAACGTTCGTTCACTTTCCTGTCGTACACATAGTTCCTCTATCGCTCAAACGATCGTATCTATTGTGTGTACAATATCTACGAACGATCGTGTCGTTATCTCTATGTGCAGGATCGGTGCTATACGATCGTTCGTATATATCGTGCAGGATCGTTCGTCGTTCGTTTTCCAACGATAATAATTGGAAGTGTGTACGTAGCTTTAATCACTACAATTCCATGAATTAGATATCAGTTGAACACATTGAGAACACTGTGCTAGTATTAGTGATAAATCTCTGCTACATGCTTTACTCCATTGCTGTGCATTACAGTAGGTAGTAACTAATCATGTGCCAATCATGGATGATGTTCAGTTTAACAGACATCTCCCATGTGGGCCCAGCCTATGCCTGCAGTGAAGTAAATAAATGAAAATAAATAGTATTAGTACTTGAAACAGCGTTTATGTCGGGTAAAAATTGTAAACTTCACTGCATGGAAAAGTTTTGTCTCTCCCTCTTTTCCCCATATTAATAAAAAAGAAATATAGGACTGCAGTATTGAATGGAAGTCTGCATAGCAGTTCAGGTTTCATGCAGTTCAAATTTCCCTTAGAAAAATACAAATAAATCCTAGTAACTTACTACACACTTCACATTGCAATCAGATAGGGAAGCAGCTGTGACCAGCGTTACAAAGCATCAGGTTTATACTCTCTATGCAGGTACACAGCAGCCTGGCTGTCCCCTTGCTTCCAAGTAACAACTAAAAAGATGCAAAACTTGTCAGTTCTGAGTGTAAACAGTTTTGGAACTTTGTGATGATATGCTAAAGCAAAGTGCATTGTGCGAATAAAAATGACACAGAAAATACCAGTATACAGTAGAATAAATCTCTCATCTGGCTCCCCATAGCGTAAATGATGCTAAACTGTGCAAAGCTCCTAACAGATGCCTTTACCTTTTACCAACTTCGCACCAAACCCCACTAACTACAAACTGGTTGTGGTGTAAAAACAAACAAAATTATTAAAACCAGTTTGTACTTACTTTGGTAAGGTAACTTTGCAGTCTCAACACTTTTTTCTTTTTGTTACAAGCATGTGGTTCTTTTTGTTACAAGCATGTGGTCTGTGTGAGTGAACATTAGGTGAGCATAGCTTACTTCTGAAGGTACGTAAACCAAAACCGCTTGGTTTGAGGGATGAGTTGATTTTCATTTTGTCCATAACTTTAACTTTTGGAGCTTCAAATAACAGACAAGGAGAATATATAGGTAATGGAGAGGCATTTTATTGTTTTAAAACTGCACATATAAGGGCAAAAAGGTATGAATAGTGGTTTCCCCTAGAGCACTGATCTATGAGCATACAACTAAGGCAAAAAATGCCTGAGCTGCAGCAAATCTAATTTGAACAGATCTGTTCACTCAGCCCTGCTGGAAAAGAGAGAATACTGTTCAAAGTAAAAGTGGACAAAGAGGGTTAAGGGGTTATTCCCACTAAGTGCATTTTGGTGCAGATTTTGAAGAGCTTGCGTTTTGCAAACCACATAAACAAGTAAATGTACCATTCCCACTGATGTTCTGTGATGCACCTTTTCTAAACACACTGCTGCATGATTTCTGTGTTTTGTGTAAAAATGCTAAAGCACTGCAATGTGTTCTGATCCGTTTTACCCATTATCACCTAGCATTTCCTGTGATGACATTTCCAAATGCACATATCACAATGAAAGGAAACACTCCCTTCTTTATCTTGTAATCTGAACTTATCTTAAAAACTTCAAGGAGGCCTATTACTACAATTACTACATTTTTAACAATAAATTATAGGGTGGCTAACCCTTTATATAATGTAAAAATGTTTTTTTTAAATATTATTTAAACCAGTGGTCGCCAACCTTTTTGGTCTCACGGACCACTAAAATTACCGACTCCTGACCACATATGCTGGGGGAGCCCGGTGTCACTCAAGAGGGAGAAACCTCCCCCATAGTTACATCATGATGGCTTAACCACGCCCACTTCCTATCGCAGATCTGACCCTGAGATGGGAGAGCGGGTGAGTTGTGTCCAGGGCACCGGCCAGAGCCGCGGACCACCAAAATTTTCTTGTAGACCACCAGTTGGCGACCACTAATTTAAACAGTTGTTGGAGAGGGCCCTTTTTGTCTTTGGCTCCTGGGAAACATAAGTCACATTTTCCACAGGAGTGTGGGCTGCTCCTTCTGAGGATGTTCAGTATCAGGCATGTGTCATAATGTAAAAAATAGTGCTCCACCTCTGCATGCACAGTGCAATCGGCCCTTTCTTTTTACCAATTTTAGGAAGAAACATCACCAATCTCGCACTGCACACACATGAAAAACCTGGAAGAAAGAAGAAAGAAAATGGTAGCGCTGGTCGCTATGTTGAGCGCTTAACAGATGAGGAAATCTAAGCAACTGCTGGACTAGGCTTGGTTTGTGTACAGATAAAAGGCTTGCCATTGGGAAAGTTAAGTGAAATTTTTTTATCATGAAAGTTCTACTTTAATATTAAAAACCACATTGACATTAAACACATACAACACTAGTAAAAAAATGTTGCACCAATCAGGACAAGAAAAAAAATAAAAACCCTACAAATGTCCACCTTATTTACAATGCTCTTACCTAAACATGAAATAACCAGCCCTATTCTTTTTTATGGTTGGAGCCAATTTCATGGTACAGGGTGAACATTCTTTGCTGTAATGAGGAATAATTCACTCCCAGTTCAGTATAACTGTGAAATATAAGAGAATCTATAACAATTAATTTTAAAGAGTGAAGCCCTTGCATTATGAGGTGAAATTATCTGCACCCATTTCTCATTAAACCTGCAAGTGATTCACAAAATTGCTGTTTTAAGATTTTTTCTTTCCGATTGACAGCATTATATGGGTTCAGAGAGTCTCCCTATGTTCTGGGCTTTGATTCCTAAAAATTATAAGCCTAGGGCTTAATTACTTTTGAGCTGCTCCCTGCCTCGTAATGTTACCTTATGGTGCGGCACCCTGTGGGATCCTGGGAATGAAGCACTGCATCAACTTACAACTATGAAAAAACATTCACATTTCCTCTGCTACCTGCAATGTCTTCCCAACTGTTGACTTCAGAAAAGCAAACACACTCCATTGCCTTCTATTGTCAATTTTTGGTTGCTAGCTGTGTCTTTTCAAGGAAGATTAACCTTCGCTTCTTGCCCTGGTGGCTGTTGCTGCAGTAACTTAAAATTAAAATAAACTTAAAACTAAAGGTAATATGGTGAAAATATTCCCAAATTGATTAATGGCAGTGGCATTTGTTAAGAGGGGATTTACCTCACTTTGAGGCGATCTCCTCTATACTTACCTGTTGTATTTACAGATCATGAAGTGATAGGAAATAACAAGCCTGAAGACTTTAGAAAAACATAAAAATATAAAACAGCATACAATATTGTTGAGGTACCTCAAGGGGTATGGGGCCCAGAGTTGGGCTTTAAGGCTATTTGTAAAATGTGATTGCAACTATAAATCCTCAAATAAAAGGTATAACCAAGGCCGGACACCTGTTCAAAAGAATGTCTGAAGTCCAGTCCTGGTGGATTTGACACTGTTGACAGGTAAATATTTTTTGCCTATTTTCTTCTTTTTTTATATTGATTACATTTCACAAATACAAATGAACATTCAGTTGTTTTTACTTGAGATGCTGTAAAAGGAAACATTACCCAATCTCTGTCATTCACAGAATGAAATTGGATGCCAACACTGATGTCATTTGGATGTCAGAAGGGAGAAGATGGTGTCATGGGACATAATTGGGAGCAGTAGAAAGAAGATTAGGACACGGAATTGGAACGGAATACGGAATTTGCACACGGAATATGGAATTTGCTGGTGCCATATGTATATTTAGGGTATGCTTCTCTGCAGCTCTTTCAGCTTTTCAAGGTTCACTTTAAGTAGTGAACCGTGGAAAACAAGCCCATATTGCACCACATGTGAATATTGCATTAGGGCATAAGGAGTATAGAGGTAGGGAACTAAAGAGGTTAAATATTAGGATAGAGATACCATGAAATTATGGATTAATTTCGGCAAAACAAAATTTATCAAACTAAAATTCATTAGACTAGCTAGTCTTAAATCCACTAGCTAGTATAGGTAGCACCCACACATGATGCTATGACTAGATGTCCAAAAGAAAGGAATGCAGGTAACAGTAAGGGGGGGGGGGGGGGCTTGGGACAGTGCCAGGGACAGAACATTTCTAATATGTAATGAACTTGAACCACACACTATTACTGCTGAGGACAGTGCTTATATCTGCCTGAGTTTTAGTAATAGATGTCATATGTGATATATAAAGGATCATTATACCCTAAAACAGAAAATGACACACGCCTATACATTGGTCTTCAATATCTTGCTTTAGCATACTTTTTGAATATGTTTTAATTTATATTAGTATTAAAACCTATTTTACATGTTCTACTTTATAAAAATATTATCATTTTTGTACAGCAGACATAAATTATTCATATAATGACACAGTGTTGCACATGCAGAAATGAAAGTATATTTGTCATGAGTTGTTGCACCATGTTTAACAGAATGCAGTTTTATGATGCTTACCCATATTCATTCAGGTGTTTGGCTTTGTCATTTTAGTCTTCATAGATTTACCATTGACATGACCAATCACTTTTGAAATGCTGGCAGCCAAAAGCTATTCATAGCTCATCCTCCTCATCCTCCAAGTCATGATCTTAACACAGTGGTTGACAGCTAGAATTTACGTTTGATAAATAATCCTAATTCTTTGCTACACTCTCTACGGTCTTTATCTGGGTCACTTGGACTACAAAATGACATGGAAACCAAGCAACCTAGTACTCAATCTTATGAAAATGCACAGAAAGCTGCCAGAGTTTATTATTACAGGCAAACGCAATAGCTATAAAATGAAGTGTTATTCCTGTTTTTGTCAATTCAGAATGCATTAAAAGATAATAACCTATCCACATAGCCTCCTGAATGCAAATGGTTGGCAGTGTCCTCACTTTCTCAGTTTACAATAACGCCGAAGAATTTACATATCAGTCTTTTTTTACAGTACGTTTAGTTCAAGAAGCTTACATTTGCATTTTCATCTCAATGTTCCTAGCTTCAGAATTTACATTAATTTCCGGACAATCTTTGTGACATGTAAATTATGGTATGAAGAATTATGTTATGAATATAGATTTGGGTGTACAGAGTTGTGCTGTGTGTTAAAGCACAAAAATCATATTTCTTTAGCGATTCCGACCTTGATCTGCCATCTACAAAAAAATGGCATCTGTTTGGACAAGGAAATGATCAGGCCACAAAATCAATATTCTTTGACAGGTACATACAGTGTCTTTGAAAAGTATTCAGTTTTCTTGTGTTGCAGCAAGTCTATTGTATCCTATCAATTTGTATCTAAGGATCAGAACACTACCACAGACTCTTCGGAATTGCATAAAATTTATTACTGATTTTCTTTAGGTCTACCATGATTGATACTTTTATATTTGAATATGTGAAATCAAATATATATGTATGTAGGTCACATATGCATAACTGTTTATTTTATAAGCCCCCTTTTCTCAGTGACAACCAACAAAGATTGTTGACTAATTTCAGACCTGATATTGACTGCAGTAGTCTGCGGCAGCCACAACCGGCTGCTTGCTTTTGTGTGTCTGAGGGCTTCAACCTGGAACCCATCCTCAAAGAATCCCATCAAACCATTTAGGGTGCTCCTGTGAATATCACCAGCTTTTTAAACTTAGTGCCCTGGCCAAACCTAACCATCCTCAAACTCTGCTCAAGACCTCTTTCTCCAGATTTAGACCCAGGTGCGTGAAAACAGCTTGAATGTCAAATTAGGAAACATGCGTTTCTGCCACTGTTCTCCTAGCATTATTTGCAGATTCGATCCACAAAACCCATTTAAAGGAAAATCATAGGAAATATTAAAACTAGATAGTAATCAGGCATAAATAACAAATATAATAATTCTATCGCATTTGGATTCTTGTACATGTTTTGAATGAATTCTGCAATGTCCTGACGTTGTGATTTTACTGGTTGGTATATAACCAGTCATATTGGGTCATTGGCCTACATATTTCTCCCAGTACCTGTTTATTTTAGAGCCATTGTAAAAATTTAATATTCAGCATTGAAAATATAAACAGCATTTCCAAATGTTGAATATAGACTGATAAAGGAGAATGACGCTTGTTTAATTCAGAACTGCTGTTACAGTAATCATTGGCAAGAAAAAATAGACAGACAAGCAGCTCTTTACAGTTATGTTTCTAATTTGAGGATTAGGAAAAACATATATATTTATTTTTCACAAATGTAAAAATAGCTGATTTCATAACTCATTTGAATTGTATTTGAGAACACAGACTGTCTGGAATCTGTCCTGATGGTGATTAGTCTGGGATGGTAATTCTAGGTCAGAACTATTCAGTGCTGGACTGCTAATAACATCCTCATGGGTGGCACGGTATTTGTGTAGCCAAAAGGGTAATAAAAAACTGCTGGGCAATATGTAAAACATGTTAAAGACCAATTAAAGTAACAAAAATAGATATTCATCAACACATAACTACCTACTTTTTTATAGTCTTACCTTTTTAAACTTGTTACAATAGTTGTTTAGAGTTTACAAACGTGTACAGGCCAAGAGTTTGACACAATGAACTCTATAATCAGTACTCAGTAATATGCCTGGTAAGAAAAATCTAATTTATTTATTTTTCAAATCTGTGTATCTACATTGTGATGAGGTGTGTTTGCAACAGAGACACAGACAGAAACATAAATTTACCAAGCAACCTAGCCTGCCCACTAAACTACTAAAAAAAACATTTTTATATCTGTTGTTAAAAGGACAAAGTCTCTAACAGCAAAAAGAATCAGACAGGGATTTAGATCTTCAAGGGAAAAAAAAGTCAAAAAAGTAGTTGGGGAGAACAACAGTATATAGTAACCATGACCACATTTACTATACTTACCTAATCGCACCTTTAACTACTGATACCTTTCTTTGGCTTTTCCCTGCTGCTGAGAAGCGATACTGAGCCTTTGAAATTATATGTCATATATTTAGATATATATATATATATATACATCATTTCTGGGAGATATCGGATAATATAATTTTTGGGAGATGTCGGTCGATCATTTAATACCTTGGACTGAGAACAAATTTAGAACATACCCACACATGGCTCTATTCACATAGTTCTGGATTTGGGTTTTTCACATGGTGTATACTTTGCCTGGCTGAAGCATTTAGAAAGACCAAAAGGTTGCAGTAAGCAGCAGACTAAACTTCTATGGTTTGTGCTTGAGCTCCCCTACAATTGTGCAGTTGAAATGTAAAGTGACATGGTACTTAATTAAACAAAACAAAAATGTAAACAATTTTAAGTAAAAATATTTGGTAGCCATCTTCTAATGAATGCTTCTATGAACATTTTATCACCATGGATCTCTTTGTTACTCACTTTGTAACATACACCTTATATAGATATGTTTTTTCCATGTATGTAAAACAAATTAAACCATTGAAAAAAAAGTGGCTGGATGTACAGATTAAGTAAAGTCGAGACAATACATTTTATTTACAAAAGGACATGGATGTGGTTATCCCACTCATTTTTTACTGTTTTTTCCAGTTAATGTGGAACAGTTGCTTGAGGAACACATGATTGTTGCACCACTGCTGTAATCAGACATTAGACCAGATTTATTAAAGCTCCCCAAGACTACATATGATCTACTTGCATGCTATTGTCTCCTTTAAATTAGACTCCCAGCCCACAACTATGCAACAAAAGTGAAGCCTTAATTGTTTTTGTACTATTCTAAATAAATTAGATGAGAATTGAAAAAACATACACTCATACAAACATAGGCTAATTGTTGTTTAAAAAAAATAGTAGCCACAATTGAATTTGTACCAAAATCAGTTACTCCATTTTTGAGAATGTAGTTTCTGATTGTCACTTTTATGTAAATATGGTACTTCAATCAATTTCTTTTTCTGTGCCAATCAGATAAAAATTGGTCAGAAAGAAGCAAATCATACACACAAATATACTGAGTAAAATATAAATATAGACATAGATAGATAGATAGATAGATGGATGGATGGATGCATAGATAGAGTATTAAATCAAATAAATTGATATGTCCCAAAGGTCCATTGTAAAATAGTAAATATTAGGATTACATATGCTCAGGATGTGTTCTGTTGGCAGCTCCTTTATTGTGATCTAGAGTGTTCACAGTTTAAGCATCTAGTAAATACATTTGCTGAATTTGGCAGCTAGGGTTTGTTTGGATGGGCAACTAGAAATCTAGAATATAAAATATTTTTTGCATCTTCAAAAGCTGCATTTAGGAGCAATAATTATTTGGTACAGTATACGGATTATTTTAAAATGTGTTTATGTTTCCAGCTGTGAATTGTAATGTAAATAATTCCTAAATCTATGTGATAACTGGGTCTCATATTCTTGTTTGTCTTACAGTTGCTTTCAGTTACATTGTAGGATTTGTATACATATATATTATATATATTTTTTTTTTAAAGTACCTCCAACGTATTTATAAAACACTGCTGGATTGCCTTTGATTGTTTATTGACTCAGAAGCAGGAAAAGTCCTAATTATTTTCATAAATACATGGGACAGGAAGAGAAGGAAACCTGTCACACAACCTAAAACAGGCCATGTGACAGCTCTTTTCTACCTGTAAGTCTTTGATGTGGAAAGCCCACCTGAGAACATTTCTGTCACCACACCACATTCTATATTTTATAAAAAAAAAACTAGTAAAATGCTAGTAATTTTCGGTGATGTCCTGAGGTGTGCAGACAATTAAATCTGCTATTTTCTTTATATGAGTAAAAACTCCTGTGTAACAATGTGTCCTAAATAACAAGAGACCAATCTGTGGTCAAAGAGGATGTCATGTCAGATGGCTCCTGGGGCACATTTATATGGATTGCAGCATGCTTAGTACTTTTCTCCATATACATTCCAATGACTATTTTTTTAAACTGCTTAATAAATATTACAAAATAATAATACATATTTTTTGTACCTTTTTTTACTAATTTCAGATTAAATGTTCAAATGATTTATTAACATGTATTTCAACCTGATTATCAGCTTATTTATCATTAGTGTCTTGAAAATGGTGTCATATAGTTAATATGTTCGTTTTTATTTTGTTCCACAGTTCTCCTATTCGCTCTAATAATGTTATTGTCTCTTATGGTTCATTTAACTCAATTCACAATTATTGATTTTGTCATTACTTTATTTATGTTCATGTCATATAAACATGACCTGTTCACCAGCTCAATAATTACAAGTTAACAAGTAATGTGTATATGTTTCTTCATGAAAGCAGTATTAACACTATTTGTTTTATTTTATATATTACTCATTATTAATACAAAATATTGTATCATTTTATTCTAGTATATTTCATGATCTATACCTGTATTCAGTTCCAACTAAGCAACTTTATTTGGTTTGGACTATTTGAATATCCTTTGAACCAACTTCATTGACATTGAATATGATATTTTTCTCCCTAGAACTGTTGCATAAAATACTGTATACTTTTCCTGCAAATTGAGAACTGTTTTCTTAAGGTCAGTAGTGTCAGCTGATGCTGAATTTAAGTGAGCACAATATCAGTCATCATTATCTTGCAACAGTAAGCACCATATGCCAGGGTTTTACTTTTGTTACAATTTGTTTCACTGTCACATAAATTGTTGTATAAAAATCACATATAGTTTGTTAACTATTTCTTTAGTTAGTGCTTAAATGGAAACTGAAATATTTAAAGTAAATGTAAACCTCAAAGCATTTCTTTTTGTTTAGAATAATGAAGGAAATGGATGAAACCCTTGTCTTTTTGCCATGTGTGTCCCATTGGCTATTCATTTTGTTCAATTCCTGTCCTGTAGACACTCCATAATGTAGGAAAAAATCTCCAAATTAGGATAAAGCCCCTGACAAAGATAAAGAGAACATGAATGATTCACTCCTCAAACTCATTCATCTGTGAGCTTTAGCTATAGAGCCCTATAATTATTATGCTTTATATAAATAAATATAAAATATGTGAAAAATATTTTTTTATCTCATATATATATTCACATTCCTCTTGGGCATATTCACCTATCTACCCAAGTCACCTACCATGCACTGCATTTCATGGAAGAACAGTCCTGGAGCAAAGTCAGTATTTCTTCATGGACTCTGGGTTTGAGAGGGCTTGCCAAAACCAGAGCACACTGTTGAGGACATAAGAGAACAGCGGGTTTTTTATACTAAACTTATTTCACAGAAACTGTGAAGCAGAAGTTTAATACATTCCTAATTCTGCTTCAGCTGTACCTTGTGTGACCTTCAGTAGCTGCTATGTTGTAGCACTTAGAAAACTTCATTTTAAGTTTGCAAGTATGGAAACAGAAGGTTAGGAAATAACAGATCTAAAGGTAAGTCAAATGTAATGGAAGGCGAGAGCTGAGAAAACTGCAGTCCGGTCAAACAGAGTTGAAGGGGGGGCAGAATCGATGTGTGTCCGCTGTACCCATGAGATTTAATCTGACTGCCTGCAGCCCTTGTTGATCAGATGTGACCTGACATCCTCATGGCAAATGCACAAAAACAGAGATGAGAGATTGGATGATATCTAAAGCTGCAATCAGCAACAACTACAGTCCCCCAAACAAACCCTTTTACCACTGACAATCAAGACAAAATGCTTTTAAAAATGTATTGCACATTTTGGTATTTCTTCTACACTTTAATTAAAATGAATGTCATGCAAGTTCATATTTTAAAAGATTGATTGAATCTGCTGTTGCTTTCATGTAACATAAGCTACTTTATGACTGCAGGGTGTTAGAAAAAATACCCACATAAATATTGTATATATAGTACACACATTTGTGTTTGATGGATTACTCATATGTCTTATGGTTTCATATTCTATATGATTACCTGAGAAAAGCACATAAGTATATACTAAATACATTAAAAACATTTTTTAATTACATAAATATGTCAGTGATCTTACTTAAATACACCCTCTGCTAGGATCTGCTTCATTAAATACTTCCACCTGTAATGGGTTCCTACATCCACTGCTCCACATTGTGGTTTCACTACATCACTGGTGTGCTCCTTTATGGATACGGAATGCAGAGTAAAGTAAAAAAAAGTTATTCCTAGGATTATACTGACAGATAAAGCTCTGCTAGAATGCAATATATATATATATATATATATATATATATATATATATATATATATATATATATATATATATATATATATATATATATATATATATATATATATATATATATATATATTGCATTAATATCAAATGTAATGGCTAAATTAAAAAAGAAATAAAAATAGAAGGAAATTCTGTACTTCTTTTTAAAATATCATCTAGCATCTAACTACATTCTTGGTAACACAGATGGTTAGTAATGCTTGAGTTCCATTTGTAACAGGTTTGGCTGATATTTTTTGAAGTTTCAAAATTCTGTTTGCTGCAAACCCATTGATGCAATTCTTAGAAAAGGTTTATGATATGAGTCTTTATGTAGAGAGTGGGAAGAGACTAAATTGGCTGGAAGAGATAACTCCCCTAACAACTAATGTGAACACCGCCTGCTATGTACAACACCAATTGGCTCTTAGTGTCTGGGTATACAGGGAGAGTAGTTGCATAATATTTATTAGTGGGAGGATCAGTTTAAAGAAATATCAGGATGGAAAAGCATTGCTCAGATGTAGTGTTTAGAAAGGCCATAAGCAGAGGAAGACCCAAATAAATTGAGAGAAAAGGGGTGGTATTTGACTCTTCAGACAAGTCCTGAGTGGACATTCTTTATCATTCAGATCATCAGTTAATACAGGGCTCACAGTAAGAGACACAGTGTAACGCTTGGGGAGATAGGACCACTAGGGGGCGCTACGGCCTGCACAGAGGTGGCGTGAGCCCTGAGAGGAGCCAAGGCATACAGTCTAAGCAGTAGCTAGGTCTTCTTGAGAGCCCCTAGTGTTGAGGATGTTGCACTGGTGGTTACCGTCAGGTTGTGGTCTTTGGGCACACCATGGTGGGCAGGATAATGCACGGTACCAAATCACTATACAGAAGAATTGTTAAGGAAGGACGGGGTTGAGGCAGGCAGCAAGCATAAGGGATTAGATCACAAGCCAGTGGTCAAATACCTGGGATCCAGGAAATAGACATTGGTGAGAGAGGGGCCACGAGAGACACAAGAAACACAGGAGGCACAGGAGGGACAGGTGACACGAGGATAACTACAAACAGAGAGGAACACTGGCTGGGAAACAACAGAATAGGCAACAAGGGGTTAACACAGAAGCTGGACAGAGAAAAGCCCTGAATTAACCAACAGGTGTAGAGGAAATGCTCAGCTAGGGTGCTCGGAACTAGTTAGGGTGCTCGGAACTAGTAGGGACACATTGCACAAACACTGAGTGCTGTGTCTTAGCTAGCTAAATAGCAAGGGGCGATTACCAGGTTTTTTTCTGATTGGCCGCCGAGAGGGGCGATACTGATTAAATCTAGAAAAATAGGCGCACCCTGGCTCAGAACTGCAGGCATGCGCAGGAGAGAGGCATCTGTACTTTAGTGAGGAAGAGGTGAGTGTGACATTGCTCCCCTCCCCCCCATTTTACTGGGCCTCCCCAACCTATGAGTTTCAGGTTTAAAGGGAAAGCAAAGATGAAACCTCTTGGAACCCACAATCCCTCCTCCCAACTAAAACCTTTCCAATCAATCAGGTACATTAGCTTCATGCAAGTCATCTTGGAATACAGAATTTGATGGACTTTATATTCCTGAGAAGAATGGGGTGCAGGAATAGCCAGCAGAGAGGGCCGAGAAAAGCAATTTAGGACTAATGGCTCAAGAAGGCGAAATATATAATAAACCGGGTTGAACTGGACTGAAATAACATATGGACCAATGAAATGCAGAGCAAACTTCAAAGAAAGGACCTTTCAACGGATGTTCTTCGTGCAGAGCCAGACTTTATCCCCAGGTTGGAAAGAAGCGGGGTATAGGAAACGGAAGGTGTAGATGTTTGCCTTAGACAATGTAGAATGGGGATTCTTTGGTGCTGACATGGGTATTGTGGGCAAACTCCGACCATAGTACCAGAGTTGCCCAGTCGTGGTGGTGGGCAGATACAAGAGCTCGAAGATATTGCTCCAGGGCCTGGTTGACTCTTTCTGTCTGCACATTAGTCTGAGGGTGATAGGAAAACTCTACAGAAATTTCAAAGGATTTACAAAAGCTTTTACAAAAGCCGAAGGTAAACTGAACCCCTCGGTCAGATACATTATGCGTGGGCATACCATAAAGCCCAAAAATGTAGAAATGAAGATAAAAATTGGCACCATGCAGCTGCTAATTGTAAAGCAGGAAAGGGTACAAAGTGGGCCATTTTGGAAAAGCAATCTATGACCACCCAAATAACAGTACAGTTATCGGAAGGTAGAAAGTCTGGAATGAAATCCATAGATTGGTGACACCAAGGCTCCTTAGGAATGGGCAAAGGAAGGAGCGGCCTGACTTCATCTGAGCACAGACAGCACAAGCCTTGACATAGTCCGTCACATCCTTACGAATGTTGGGCCACCAGTACAGATGGGAGAGAAATGTGGAATGACCAGAAATTTTCGAATTGTGCCCATCGTAATTCTTTAGTGCAAAGTTGAGGGGGCACTTTGGTTTTTCCTGGGGGAATAGCATATTCTTGGATAGAGGCTAAGGGTAGGATGTGGGCTGGAGGTATGATACATTCTGGCT
Organism: Pyxicephalus adspersus; assembly: GCF_032062135.1. Classification (NCBI taxonomy): domain Eukaryota; kingdom Metazoa; phylum Chordata; class Amphibia; order Anura; family Pyxicephalidae; genus Pyxicephalus; species Pyxicephalus adspersus. The sequence continues at coordinate 73,928,132 of NC_092862.1, read as the reverse complement.
TAGCAGCAGTTTAAAAATCTTGTGGGTCAAAGAAGTGAGAAAGAGCGTCAGTTTGGAAGTTAGCTGAACTAGGTTTGAAGGTAATGACAAAATCAAACCAAGAAGATCAACGGGCCTGCTGAGGGTTGAGGGTACGAGCAGATTGTAGGTACTGGAGGTTCTTATAATCAGTTATATTGACCTTGTGAGGAGAACCCTCCAAGAGGTATCGCCATTCCTCCAGAGCTAGCAAGATGGCTAGGAGCTCCCTGTCCGCAATGGAGTAATGCCTTTCCGCTGGGGAGAATTTCCTTGAGAAGAACACACAGGGGCGTCATGCTCCGGTGGGGGTCTGGAAGAGAAAAGCTTCCACTATGACGAAAGAGGCGTCAACCTCAATAGAGAAGGGCTTGATGACATCTGGCCTAACCAGAGCTGGGCCTCGATAGCCTCAAAAGGCCAGTTCTTAGGATCAGCATCCTTCTGGGTCAGTGCTGTGATGGGAGCTACCAGCGTTGAAAAATTCTTGATAAACTGCCGGTAATAGTTTGTAAATCACAGGAAGCGCTGAGTAGCCTTAGGACAGCAGGGTAGTGGCCAGTGCAAATAGCCGTAACCTTTTAAGGATCCATGGAGAGGCCCTCTTTAGAAACAATGTTACCCAGTAAGGGAACCTGCGGGAGTTCAAACAAGCATTTTTCTGTCTTTACGTAGAGCCTGTTGTCTCTGAGCCATTGTAAGACCAAACAGACATGTTGTCTATGGGTAGGCAAGTCTCAGAGGTCTAGTTGGGTAAAGATCTGTGCACCACAGAGATAGTCTAAGAGCTCGAGACTGAGTGGCAGAGGGTATCAGTTCTTTATGGTGATGGTGTTCAGAATGCAGTAGTCAATACATGGCCGGAGATTTCCATCTTTTTTCTGGACCCAGAAAAACCCTGCACCAGCAGGGGAAGAGGACTTACGTATAAATCCCCTCTGCAGATTCTCCTTTATTTACTCGCTCGTAGTCTGGGTCTCAGGGAGACTGAGGGCATATACTAGACCTCTGGGAAATGTGGAGTTAGGAATGAGGTCTTTCCCACAGTCGTAAGACCGGTGAGGAGGTATCTGCCCAGTCTTGCGTTTAGAAAAGACGTCCTTGAAATCCATTTACTGACTGAGAATGGATGATGCAACCTCCGGAGTGGAGAGAGGCCTTCTGAGGCTATTGAGGCCTTTCATTTCTTGAAAAGGCCTGATAGGCGTGAGCTTGGTCAGGCATTTGGAGTGACACAGGGAACCGCAAGCCAATACCTCTGGAGTAGACCTGTCCAGCACTGAGGAGTGTTGTTGAAGCCATGGAAGGCCCAGAATGACTGCAGAGGTGGCCTGAGGAAGCACAAGAAAAGTTTTAGTTTCGTGATGTAGCACACCAACAGACATTTCTATGGGTCTAATCTGGAAAAGGATAAGTCCACATGACAAAAGGATGCCATCCACCGCAGAGATTTGCAGAGGTTCAGTTCGGGCCTCAAGGGCAAGTTAGGAGTTGTTGGGGCAAAGCTGGATAGCTATAGAAGGATGCTGAGTGGAAGGGAGAGAAGAGTGAGAAGGTGAGTTTTTAGGGATAGAGAAAAGACAGGCTTTTTCAGGGCACAAACTGTTTTCTCTAAAACAATAAAGTTTATTTCAATCAAAAATATTATAAAACTAGACAAAGATGACCTATGCTAGTCCTAATGCTAACATAGGAGAGCTAAGCTAGGCAACAAATAAACATACGGTACAGGTAGTTTAGGTCTTGTTCAGACAGCAATAGTTTTGTTTCCCACCCGACGCATTCCCCCTAATAAGGCTTCCTCAGGGGTTTGTTGGGGAGACCTCTTGAGTTGTGAGAAATAAGGAAAGTCAGATATGAAAATATTTGTAACAGTATAGTGGTTTTAGAGTAATCAGATTGATATTAGTAAAGCTTACTTGAGAATATTGCTGAAATCTTTTCTGTGCGGGCCAATTTGTCCTCATACTCCTTATGAGATGATTCGATTTGAAACTATCCCTTCTCAAAGTTCTTGGGTTACCACCCTTGGTGTAAACAACCTTCTCGGGAGAGAATAGTGATCTAGCATGCCCCCTTCAGAGCATTCTAGGTGCTGAAGTCCTGGCCTCTATGGGCAAAATTTATTATTAGTGATCCTTTTGTCCACAGTAAAGGCAGAAACCAGAAGATAGATGCTGGGATCTTTCCTCTGGAGATAGTCTTAAACGACCCAGCTGCATGGGTTCTTCTGAAACAGGGTGTACAGGAGAGACTGGATTTTCCAGGGGCCGCTAAAATGACAAAGCTAGTCATTATACAAAGAGCTTGTGTGAGCGAGATTTCTTGTAGGAACGCTCTTGGAAGCTTATGTCAATGTGGATGGCCAGGGAGATCAGGTCATCCATGATGGGCATTACATAGCTATCTCTTTCTTGCTCAATGCTGCATTCCCAACCCCTGATAGAAGGAAGTCTTCCATCACCAACGTTTGTAGTTCACAGATATCAATGAATGCTAAGTTCAAAGGAAACTCACCCACATTTTACCATGGCCATCAGTCTCTGTGGCATCATCTCACATTTTGGTAACTTTCTTTAGCCCACAGAAATCTGTCCTTATTAGAAGGATAGTGGGTTGACTATTCCTGGATAGCAAAATATTTTGGTCCTTCCATGGTAGAAGGACTGGTCAGACTTGTGTAATATTTAAAACTGCTTTGCAGAGAAAATCCAAGGGGATTCATAAGCAATATACAAATTAAAACCCATGTCATTCATCCTAGTAATGCTGGCAAAACTAACTATACTGCTAAATTATTTTTTATGCTGTTTGGATTGACCAAGTATAAAAAAAATATTCATTTTAACAGATATTGTTAGCCTATACTATAATGTTACTATATTAACGTCATAGCGACCAAGAGTTTGTTCATATAACTATAGCCAGTGCAGAACTTTTAGGCAGTGGTGATCAGTCAAGCTGTCATATTTCTTGCTTACTTAATATGACAACTTCTAGCTTTCCAAGTTGCCTCAGCCTTGCACAAATTTAGGACTGGGCATGTTTGGTATTTACTTGTTGCAACACAGTATTTAATATTGTACAAATACATTGGATTATATTGCTTTGTGTGCACTAAAATTATTGTAAATGTGTTTTTTCCTGAAATTGGTAATAAAAAATTTGTTTGGGGACTTAAGTATCCTTTAGGTCCAAAATTTATATTTTATCATGTGTTCCAAAAAAAAGCAAAAATGACTGGCAGCAAAAAGATTAAACCTTAGGTATTTTAGAGTAACCTTAATCCCCTCATGCCTTCCATTTTATCTTTAGCTATTATTTTTTTATCAATGTATTACATTTGGTTTTATTTAACTATGTTACTATTTTATTTTGTTTCTTTTTTTTTCAAAGTTGCATAGGCAGGAAATGTACAAAATGATTTTGCTATGCTTTGTACCAGATACTAATTTAAAAGGGAGAAATTATAAATTAAAACGTATACTTTTTGTATACAAAATAGGAAATAAACAACTTTTAATTATTTTAATACCTTTTCGTGTTTAGTTCACATAGGAAATAAAATATTTGTTACAAAAAATAGTGGCAAAAGAAAGCATAGGTTGAGAAAGTTAAAATCTCTCTGTTTTAAAAAAAAGAGGTATAAAGACACTAAAATGGTTAATGTCTACTATAAAACTATTTATACAGAACATTTTCCCTATAAATAGAAAACAAGATGGTTCCATAAAATACTCCTTTATTAATGAAAATTCTAATGAAATCTAGAGGTATGCCAAAGGGATTCAAACAATATAATGACATGACAGGAGTCTTGGCTGTGTATAAATAGTTCTTGCTTAACACAGCAGTACTGTCAGACCCTGTATAAGAAAACAAGTCTTTTTATGTACAGAATATTATTAACAATGGCAAGTATATATCCTCTTCTGTTAAGCTTTTTGTAAGTCAGTGACAAATAAAAGAAAAAAAAAAACATATGCAGTACATCTCTGCAATGTTTGCATATTCCACATGATGCGTCCATTTAAAGTCCATGCAAGTACAGAAAAATACACACTGATCTGATAGAAATAAATTCAGCTCCTGTTCTGGCCTGACAACAAACAGCATTTTATGGACTGAATGGTGTGAGTCCTGACTGGTTTGCTCTTGCCAAACTACCCAGACTCACCTACTCTCCCCTACATACAACACAATAGCAAATCATATAGTCAAATGATGGGGACTAGGAGGCCTTATTAATGTCTGTGAGATAACACAGAAATGAGCATTGTGAACAGGAAAGTTTGCATTTTGTCATAAACATTAATTTGATTAGATTTATCAAACAGATATAATAAAACTCTCTCAACGATTCAAAAAAGGATCAACTATGAGTAGTTAATTGTTAGGGTACATACAAGTAAAGTATTCCAAAAATGAAAGTGTTAGGTTAGTTACAGTATCATATTGAGTCTATGTTGGTTTATAGCATTGTGGTTTGGGATATTGTTTAAAATACTTCAATAGGAAGTAAACTCAAAAGTGCCCAAAACAAAAAAAATACACTTACCCTCAGTCCCTTAGAGCAGTCGATCGGCCTGGGGGTGTCTTCCATCGGGTCCCACGTCATCCCGGTATCTATCTTCAGGCCTGCACGCCCAGCACCGCCATCTTTGCCTCTTCTTTCAGGTTCTTCTTTCTACGTCACCCGATGCAGGCGCAAGATCGGGTGGCGTAGTTTGGAGAAAAAACTTGCTGATCTCACTGTGCATGCATGAGATCTGCAATTTTTTTCCCTTTTCACAAAAAGGCTGCCCAAGATGCTCAGGCATGAGCAGAAGGAGCACCCAAGAGCCGGATGCGTGACGTAGGTATCTCAGGAGGCTTTGCACTGCCATTCATTCAAATTAGGGGGTTCTTCTTTCTACGTCACCCGATGCAGGCGCAAGATCAGGTGACGTAGTTTGGAGAAAAAACTTGCTGATCTCACTGCGCATGCGTGAGATCTGCAATTTTTTTCCCTTTTCACAAAAAGGCTGCCCAAGATGCTCAGGCATGAGCAGCAGGAGCACCCAAGAGCCAGAAGCGTGACGTAGGTATCTCAGGAGACTTTGCACTGCCATTCATTCAAATTAGGGGGTTCCTCTTTCTACGTCACCCGATGCAGGCACGAGATCGGGTGGCGTCATTTGGAGAAAAAACTTGCTTAAGTGAAATTTCTGAGTTTAGGTACACTTTCAGGCTTTTTTCCTCTTTATTCCGTACAAGTAAAGATCTCTACAGGAATTATAGTTCTACCAAAAAAGAAAATTGCGATCAGGCAGGTTCATCGTAGAACCATTGCATCGCCTGACCTCTGTCTTCTTTTGGGAAAAGGTGCCAGGATATGCCTCGTATGTGCATGAGCAGGAGTTGCTGCATCCCGGACCAGCCAATCAATGTGGCTGAAAATCGTAAAACGGAGGAGGAGAGGAATATGACGGTGATTTATGACGGCGATTTATGAAGGAATATGACGGTGATTTAAAAAACCTTTATTTAAAGGACCTGCCTGATCATAATTTTTTTATAAATTGTGAGTGTTTAGTTGCACTTTAACCGAAAGAATAGAGTGGGGAAGCATTAAAACCTTTGTCTGTGCATCTGTTCTGATCTCACACAGACAGTAACTTTCTGTCTCACTTATTATGAAGAAATTTTCTTTGCACAAACCACAATAAAAACCTGAAGTAGATTTCACTGATTTCACTCATATCTGTAAAGAATAATGAATCGGAAATTAAATGAACAATAAAAAAATCTGGTTGTATGTATACATCATAAACAAGCTACTGACCGTAGCTTTCGTGAAGACCTCAGAAGCTGTCTGAATGTGTGATGTTTCTGGATCTCAGACTAAGAATTATTGCACTGAGGCAAAATAGTACCTTGTGTTGATTTTTTGTTAGACACATAACTATGATAGAAATGGGAATTCAGGGGTCAATAGGTGAATTCAAATGGAGCAATGGCAAAGACTTTATACTGTCTGTCTTTTGTGTCTGGTCAATAAAATGTAGCCAGAAATGACAGCCTCTGTGTTTTTCTCATGACAGGTTTACTTTAATGCATATTTGTCAATAGGATTGCACTGGCACCAGCAGTCTATTGAACCTGCACCAGCAGTCTATTGGAAGCTGTTCCCCTTAGGATGTACAATTCAGTCACGTCGTTGCCCATTGCATGTTCTTTTTACCATTCTGTGTGAAAAGGGCCCTATACCCTTGCTCACACCCAGGACATTAATATTTCCCATTTCCTGAAGAAGCGGAATAAGTTCCGCAAAACACATAGAAATTTGGAATACTCAGGTAGTGGGTATCCATAAAGCAATTCGCTACTGATGTGATAATGTTTGCAAATGTTTTTATTTTTAAGTGCTTTGTCTTTTAATGATCTTTAATAAATTAAGTTTTTTATGTCATGCTAAATAATATTTAAAATATTGTAATTTTTAGGCTTCATTTTATGGTTATTCACCATATGTGTAATCTTTTTTTTTTTATAGTGTGGGGGTGTCATTTTAGTGTCATTTCAAATAGTGTGGGGGTTAAAACTGATATTTTGTACCATTCATGTTTCATTAAAATATTTCTCTTTACTTTCTCTCCTATAGACACATCAGGAAGCAAGGTCAATTATCAAGGGCCCCCATTGGTACATTTCTCCTCTATTTATGTTCTTGAATTTACTTTCACTTTTTATTTATTGGTGTCTTTGATAATCAGGACAAGACAACTAGTGACATTGCATCTCTCTAATCGGAGCTAAGACAACAATAAAAAACCTAAAGAACACAAAATTTAGAGGTACTTTAACCTCACATTTAGGTTTCAATATCAGAAAAGGGTCTATAATATCTTTTAAGTACAATGACTCTAGTCTTGTGTCCCTTAGCAATGTCTTGATGAAGGGAAGGTTTTGTTTCTTCATTTCAGAGCCTGCAACAAGAACAGTGAGCAGCAGTGACATTGACAGATTTCCTTAAACTAGCCATCAAAGGCAGCAATGACAGTGACAGGCACCTTCACATACCAGAAAGTTCACTGCTATGTTTCAGGAAGAATTCAAGAACAAAATACACAATTAACATTCCTAAATGTTCACTATACCATATCGAAACTTTATACTTTGAGTTCAGATCTTTTTTTACAAAGGAAAAATTGCATTCCTATGTAATAAAAACATTCAAAAGGTCATATTCTTTATTGGAAGTTTTAGGAATAAGCATTATGTTTGGTAGCTTTTTTGTTGCATATGCTATTTGTTTAAATAATTCAGGATATGTATATTTCTGTTTTTGTAGCCTTATTTCTTTGAAGGAGTCAAAGGCTAAAATCCAAGTTAATTCTCTATTTCAATTTTTTAATAGTTGATAGTACTCTCTTAAGAAGTGTTCTTTTGAGGCACTAAATGAAATTGGTTATTTAGGAGAACAGCCCTGGGCAGCTATTTATTTGATGAGTTTTACTTCTGTTAATCAATAAATATTAATGGAAGAAACAGTTTGCTTTTCACTTTAAACCCCATTATCTTGTCCTCTTGTTACATAAACAATATATACAATATATCTTCTTGGGATCTGTGGGATCAGGGCAAATGAACAAAGAGATAAATGTGTTACTTGAGTTCTATAAAAACAGCCAGCAACATTATGATTAGACAGTGATTGTCTTTACTAGGCTTGATAGTCCATATCTATTGCCAGGTGGCAGTCATATACATAGGGCCAAAGAATGCTTAGCTTTCTTAGGGTATACCAGTAATAGTTTTACTTTCTATGGAGAATTTACTTTTTCCTTTACTTTATTTTTACTTTTTCTTTTTAAACTAGTTTTCAGACTGTATATGTTTTGTTAACCCTTTGCAGTTTTACAAACAAGCATTGATACATTAAAAAAGGATTTTCAGAGCACTATGGATTAGCTACCAAGGCAACACAGTGGGCTGTGCCTGATTTGAGGCTTTATTTTGTCTTACCTAAATTTGGACTGAACTATCATTGCTCTCACCATTATAAACAAATTGAAAATTATGAAAAGAAGCCAAAAGCTACATCTGCTGTTTACAAGGGACTATATAAAACATAAATATAAGTCATTTAATTTTTACCTTAGTACTGAAAAAAAAATTTTTACATTTATAAAAAAAAAAAATGTTTTAACTCCCCTAGCTTTCTAATTCTGTCAGTTATTTGATGCAAAAAGTGATCCTAATTTTTTTGCATAGAAATTTTTGTTTATATTGTTTATATTGTGGGCATGTAATTCTTAGGATTAACTCCCGGGTATGATAATTATATTTATTTATTATATTATAATCATAAATTATAATATAATACCTAATTATAAATAACATTTAAAAAAATAAGGAAATAATAGACAACAACAATGTAATTTAAAATAAAATTAAAAATTAAAATGTACTTTTATTTTTATTTTATGTTGTATAGTGATTTTTTACTGTAAAAACCATTTAAAAGCAGATTACATTGTACTCTGCTTTTAAATTTTCCGCCTGGCCACACCCCTCGAATACATCACCACTCGCACCCCAGGGAGATGCAAAGCACAATGCAGACCTTCTGCTTGTGCATCGCAGGTTCCAGGAGATGTAAACAGCAATAGCAAATTCCGGGGGTGGTGCCAGCTGGCATCACCCCCAGAATTTACTATTGCTGCTCGCATCTGCAGTCAGATGTGAAGCACAATGCATTGTGCTTCGCATCTCACTGCTAATGCGAGCAGCAGCGTCGGGGTGAGACGGGGCGGGACATCCCCCGACGGACCGGCGCCCCGGCATCACAGCAGGAGCATCAGATCGCCGCTGGAGCACGGGGCAAAGGTAAGAGGGACTTCTAAAATTACCTGAGTGTGACTCAGGATTACTGCTTTTTGCAAGTGAAATCCACCCCGAGTCACACTCGAGATTACCGCTAGGAAGGTTAATTAAAACCACTGCATCATTTAATGCTAACTTTAAAAATACTATTCTCTCTGGGCCTAATCATACTAAAGGCACACCCATTAGCAGACAAAAGAAAACACAACGGGGTTGATTTACAAAGAAAATTTTAACTGTTCAGTTAGCAAAATAATGTTGCTCTGCAAAGGATAATTCAACTGAATGAGGTGATCTATTGGGAGCAACCACTGAGCATTGCTATGGAGGAGAGCACAGTGTGGTGCCACTCTCTTGTCCTCCCCTCTCTATAGAACAGTTTTGACATTTCAATAGAATGCTCAGTCAGGTGAGAATGCTTATTGCAGAAGGGACATGCCTGTAATTTCTACAATAAAGCCCTGCCTGATCACAGTTTTTTTAAAGTGGAATTTTAGTTCTGCTTTAAATTACAACAAAATGTATAGCTAAGCCTTGATAAATAAAAACTCCAAAAATACTGTGTGTCTACACATTCTATTCTAGTCTTAGAGTTGATGGACAGAAAGAACATACACACTATGCAGATTTGTTTTTTATTGTAATAAACTCAGTAGTTCTCAGATTTCCACCGCTCTGTAAAATGATAGTTGTGGGAATTGTTTATTAATCCAAGGCAACCACTTTTGTTTAGTTTACCTAATCACTCATATTCAGTACATAGGTAATACTGCTGCGTAATCATTCATAATGCCCTCTACAGAGTATCTGCAGCATGTTTTTTAGAGCACCAATTTAGAACTGTATGCATTTTTGTTGTGGAAATTTGTGAAATATAAAATGTGAAAGCCTAAATGTCCAAAGGACCTACCACTAGTATCAAAAAGTAATATAAAAAACATATAAAAATATAATATTCATTCCACGTGCATAGGACATCTGGATTTTTCTGTTTAGTTTTTTTAATAATATGTATGCATGTATGTATATCTTATAATTATTATGTATGTGTAGCTTATGATTATCCAAATGGTCTATGTAACATGTAATGTTTAAATATGATGTAATATATTCACTATATGCTTCTCTGCTGCTATTAGGAACATTTATATTGCTATAGGCTCTCCGCTATATTCTGCAAGGTTGCTTCATACTGTGGCCTGAATAATATGACCTGTTCACAGCGACTAAAAATATTGTTATGAAGCTATAGTAAGATTTTGTGATAAGGTCAAAAGATAGCATCTTAAAATATGAGCAATACTATAACAAATGACCCAATAATTACAGTTTTGAAGTATCTAAATATGTCATACTAATTGGATAACATTGTATTGCTGGTGTTTTTGTTTTTTTATAAATTCTAATTATTATCTATGAAAATTGCAAAGCAAGGTATTCCTTATCCTAAATAGTTAGAAAATGCAGCATTTCTTATGCAGCATGACAACACAATTTCCATAGACTTGCAGTTCCCTGAACAGAAAGAACATGCACACCATGCATATTTGTTTTTATTGTGTTAGGCTCTGTGTTTTATTGTGTTAGTTCTAAGATTTCCAAGCCACTCTGTAATTGATATTTCTGGGAATTCTTTGACAATCTGAGACATAGCCACTTTCTTATTTAAAGTCTTATATACTGGTATTTATGGTACTATTTACATTCATAAATGTCACCTGCAGACTAACTAGCTACCAACAGGAGTATCTGAATTTGTGCTTTTTTTTTTTGGTTGTACATCAGCGCAAAACTGTTTTCTATTAAAATTCATACAAAAGGTTAATTATTAATGTATATCTAATAAATAAATGTTTAGAGAATCGGTTGATTAAAACCCTTTTCTGTGTCCTTGCCTGGGGGATCTGTCCTCTCTGTTTGTTATGATGACCATTGTCACTGGGGTAGAAAATGTAAAAATGATGGGGTAAAAAAAATTGGCCTTAGACTGTGTTTATGATTATGGTAGGGACATTAGATTGTGAGCCCCTTTAAGGGACAGTTTCTGACATGACTTTGTAACGAGCTGCATAATGAGTCAGTGCTATACAGACAAGTTATTAATAAATAATAAGGTCCATTTACATTGTTGGCTCAACCACGTCGTGATATCACATATTTCTGCAATGTGCAGATACACATGTTATGTTATTCTAGTTCACAGCTTTTCATTGCTACTATACATTAATACTCACTTGCCAAACTGGTATACCAATGTGTTCATGTATATTTATATATATCTTTTGTAACAGCATTTAACGCTCTCATAATACTCCTGAAAAAGCCCATAGGCGACACATGTTGGGTCAGAGACGTTACATTTTTTGTGTCCCTATGTTCTTAAGCAACATAGGGATTTTGTTGTATAGTTTACAATCATAGATCCTATGAATGTGTAATAGAAATTGATCTAATATTTGACAAAAGAGTGTACTCACTTATGTTGATTTACCTTTGTTTTACTTCATTTATTGTGATTGTGACCTCCAATACAAATTCATTTGCTGAACATGTAACCCCAACTTTCTCCTATTTTCTTGATCATCATCTTCTTGTTATTCCATACAATTGAGTGGGTTCAGCATTATTTTGTTTCTAAAAGACAGGCATTAGCTGTTTTTATAGTAATTTTTCAAAATTAAGCACCAATCCAATCATGTTTTCCACTAGTCCACTGGTCGAAGGCATGGTGCAGATCAGTTTCTGCCAGCTGTTTCAAGATATTTGATGTTATTTTCTTTAATGCATACATTGATCTTAAGTGTGTTTCTTTAAGCACCAATTAAGGTGCCATATTGGGTGAAAATGGATGATGTTCCATAGTAAATGTGTTTGTTGGTCAAAAACTGTTTCACAGAAAGTGCTGTGCGAGAAGAAGCATTGTCCTGATGAAGAATTAAATCATTTTTCCCCATTTCTGGTCGTTTTTGTCCTAACTTTCTCAGTTTTGTCAAAACTTCCTTATAATAGGGTTGGTTCACTGTTGTGCCTTCTGGATCCTGCCAAAAATTTTGCCCTTTTTTATTTTAAAAACACAATGAGATCGACTTTGTCAAGTTGCTGCAGAATGTAAGCGCAAATTTCCTTGCAGCAGTCTTTTTGTGGTGTGAAATTTTACTTGCTGTAATCACTGTAATTTATCCTCAGATTGTGATAGAACCAACCAGAATGAAGTCCTAATTCTTAGGCTTTTATTTGGAAAAGGTAGAATGGCAAAACTGCTTGCCTCTGAGTCAAATCACATTTTATAAATGGAGCAACTTTAATTTTGTGTGCCGTTTATGCAATACCAAGTAAAAAACTTGTAATGGGACTAAATGGGATGAGACAAGACAGACACTCCAATTTATGCTTTACTGTCTGTGTCCAACAAATTAAAGGTTGGTTCACCTTTCTCTACCTTGTACATGTCATCATGGCATGCTGGTCTGCATTACACCCTGTCATTGTCACAGTTTATCCCATCCTCATCCTACTTCTTCCCTACATTGATCTACCTGAGGATGATCTACTTGTCTTTCTATTATTGCAGTTCTTTCTCAATTAGCTGAGGAAAAAACACTTGCATTGGCAACCCAAAAAGGAGAGCAGACAAGGGAAGTAAAAGGACATATACCTCCAGGTTACACCTTTTACAAATTAAGTTAAATGTTCTATGGTGTGTAACCATAATCAGTTCTTTTATGCAGAATAAAGAAACATTTCATTTTTGTAGTAAATTGTTCTCATTCAGAGTGGTGATTTACTAAAGGAGTTTAAGCTGTTCACTTACCAAGGAAAATATCACCTTGAAAAGCATGTTCACTTAGCATAATGATTGTAGTTTGAATGCACTTTGAATCTAATACCTAATTACATGCAAGGGAATTATAAAAAAAATAGATTTTTTCGATTTATTATTGAAGTCAGCAGTAAACTACATATAATTTACTAAGCTAAGTGATAGATTTCTTGCAAGTAGATAATTCACTAGTTTAACTTTTAAAGTCACAGTCCTAGAACTATAATTTAAAACTTGATATATTTACTAAGGCAGGGTCTACACGGACTATTTCCTCAGAATTTAACCTGAGGCTTTAAAAGCCCATGTTTAAAAGCCCATTCCCATGCATTCCAAAGTGCCAATCTACACCAAGGTGGTTCTTGGAGGCATGTTTTTGAGCATTATAGATAACGCTCCTTTCAACATTTTAAAAATTAAAACATGTGGTTAATGCGGGTAAAAGCCTCTGTTGATTTCAATGAGGGCGGTTTCCCTTGTTTATAAATGCTTGAAATACCAGCGTTCTCTAGTGGTTAAGAAAGTGCATAAGAATGCATATAATTGCTGTAGGAACGTTTACATGGGTTTTTAAAACTATCCGTGTAGACGCAGCTTGGAGTATGAAATAAAATGATGTATAAAGTAATATACATATCAATGTGTTTATTCATTTTGCGTTTTAGGCTGGGTCTACATGGATGGTTTTAAAAATGCATGTAAACCTTCCTACCACGCTTATATAGATTTTTATGCAGTTTTTTGTCGCTTTTTGAGACTTTTACTGCATTTTTACCGCAATTATGTTTGCTAGCATTTATAAATGCAGGAAAACATCCCAATTGAAATCGATGGACGTGTTTACCCACGTTAACCCCCTGTTTATATTTTTAAAATGTGTAGATTAGCCTTTTGGAATGCATAGGAATTAAAATGCTCGAGTTAAATGCTGGGGAAAGAGTCTGTGAAGACCCAGCCTAAATCAGTAAAACAAGAGGTAAAGAATGGGTAAAACAGCCTATTGGCATCTTCCTGTAGTTAAAATAGCAGTTTGGGGTAAAACTTGACCTACATCCACTCTAGAGTCCACCAAGTTTAATAGAAATACCCTCAAGAAAATTGGCTGAATTTATATAAAATACAGTGACACCTTGGCTAGCGAGTGGCCCTGCTAACACAATTTTTCCCCCCTGTTTAGGAGACTCAGCTAACGAATATGGACTCAGGTAATTAAACAAAAAAAAAGCAGGAACGGGGCTTTCCTGCTCCCTCGTGTGCAGGATGGAGGCTTGGAGGGGGAAGGGGGCCGTTTGCATGACTTGCAGAAGAAATCTTTTGCTAAACACAGCTGAGGTTGTGGGTGATCTTAAGGACTAAGCTCTTCAACATCTTGTAACTATTTAACCTCCCTGATGGTAAGATTATTTTGTATTTTTACATGTCAAATCAGTACATTTGACATGTAAAAATACTTCCAATTTTAAATTTCCCGCTGGTCCAAAATCCAGAACAAATTTAATTTTGTCTAGAAACTTATAGGAAATCATGTTTTGGCTACCAAAGAATTCGGCTAACAAACGTGATTCCAGAACGCATTATCTTTATCAGCTGAGGTATCAATGTATGTTAAAGTTGAACAGTATTAAAATGACATTTTAGTACTGCAAGCTTTTCATTATAGCTTGTGTTTAATGTGTTTCAAAGCTGATTTGAGCATTATGTTCTTCGGCTTTCTAGTCAGCTAAAAAGAAAGTGAGCAATTGTGAAACGTAATGCCTATTTCACAACAATGAAACTAGAAAACTGAGGGTACCATTTATAGATCTCGTTATGGCAAAGATGACATTAAAATCCATGGGCCATTCTAAATGGAGCAAACTGTGCTGGCTGGTAACAATTATGTTATGATATGTGAGCCTGGTCCAACAGTGCTGCTTTTTATTACGGTATTCCAATTCTCTCTGTGTATTGCACGCTGTTCTTCTCTTTAGACCAAAGTATTACGACACTATTTTTCTTTTGCTCTCCAACTACACATATTGAAAGAGAGATCAGTCATTGATGAGAAAGAAGATTGTCCTAGATTAAAAGTATCTATTTTGGCAGCATTTTTGTGGTGCCAGGCAACCTTAAAACTGGTAGTGGTTTGTTCAGAGTAAAGTTTGCACAGAACCCATTCCATCATAAAGCAGCACACAGAAACAAAAGAAGTTTGGTACCCAAAACAAAACTTTTTGTGCATCTAAAGGCTTTAGTGTTACCATCCCAAATCCAATTACTATGTAATACACAAGCCATACAATCAGAAAAACAATTCTTTGTCTCCTCCAACCCAAACCCTCCATCCTTTGTGTCCCATGGGTTCAGCAATGCTGAGCCAGTGGTCAGAGCTTGGCGTGGTCAGCTGCTGAAAGACAAGGGACAGGTATTTGATGTCAATGCCACTTTAATGTCTTCTTTCTTTGTCTTCTTATTCCATGTAGTGTATCAATGGTTAATTGTGAGATTTTGCAGGAGGACTGGGACTGGGCAAACTGTTAGTACAGTTCCACAGCACATTTTTTTCAAATTAGAGGCAACTTTACTTTAATAAATGGGTGCAAAAGGATAATCACATCATTTAACAAATAATTGATAAATAAGGAAAACCTTTTATGTTAGACTTCCCCAAATTTGTGGATATCACTTTACAGATTTCTATATTTATATGAAATATTTTTTCATCCAAATGTGCTAACGTAAATCCAGTCCCAAGAGAGTTTAGACTAATGAATAAAATGATTGGCCTATGTTATTGTGAGAAATTATGCTTTGATCCTTTTCTACAGAGTTATGGAAAAAGATTGTTGTTTTATGTGTATATGTGTATTATGTGTACTTCTAAAAAAAGCATTATTTTAAATAAATTGCTGAAAAAGGTTTCACTCATTCTGTATGACTAGACATTCCTCGGGAGTAAAGTAAAATAGATGTATTTGAAACAGGTCACTTTTTTTACCTACTTGACCCCGCATGAGTCTCACAAGTCTTTGTCATTACTTAAACCTTTTACATAATATATGTCTCTAAAGCTAAGCAGTTCCATAGAATACATTTTATGGATACAAAAATAATACATGGGATTAGCAAAATCATGGGTTTGTTTCATAAGAACGTTTCCATTGTTGTGGCAAAATTTAAAAGGGATTAAATGAGTATTTTTTGCTTGCTTCTACATTGTTGCTACAGTCGAGAAAAGTATTGTTTGATTGTTGATGAGTTTTACAAGGAATTTCTCAGTGTGTGACTAATCCAGTAATTGTACCAAAATATCTACCTATATATATAATATATAAAATAGAGAAACATTTTTTCTGCAGCATAAAGAAGAACCATAAGCTTAACATTGTTGCTTTACTAAAGAAATATTATTACAAAAGCATTAAATGGGTTTAATGCTATAATCTATCCTTGATTCAGATGTGCTGGGCTCAGATCCAAAGATGTGGCGTCTCAGTGGATTTAGAGGAGCTGAATGAGCCAAGGATGCTATTTTGTGTCAGATTAGCAGCTATTATATCTCACAAAGTCAGATGAAAACATTATAAGTCAAATAGGAATTCTTCATTGTTTCGCCCTTTTATAAATGCAGATTTTAAAAAAATGCTGGCCTGCTATGGATTTTTATTTGTCGCCTAATAAATGATTTTTCTGACTTTGTAGTTAAAATGGTAACATTTTAATTGAAAGATCTAAGGAAGAAAGGCTGGCATGAATGATCTGGAGATCTGTGCAGACTGCTGAGAATAACCAAGTAATATTGGACAGTTCCTGTGCTGATTGAAGGTTAATGAAACACATTTAAATGAACAGCACATTGGAACTGCATGTGGTAATGCCAATTACAAGACACAGCCTGTGGTGTACTATGGTTCAAGCTGTTTTAAAGTCAGCCTGCTCTGTATAATATTTATTGCTAAAGTATTCCACTATCTATACAAGGTAAGCCAAAAATGCACTGCAAATTGTAGACATGTTTTTCTGTAAGAGACCAGGAGAGTTGTTTTCTTATATCTTTTCAAGTTATTTATACAATTATGTAGCGCTTAACAGCACACGCATAAAAAATTCACCACAATGGGCATAAAAAATTGAAAAAATGTATTAACATATTTTAATATATTAAAAATATTATTAAAACATACCCAAGGAACAGAAGCATATAACAAGCCTTGTGTGGATTTCCTCCTGACCATATCTGTATCTAAGGTATGTTTCTATTATTATTATGGGACATCTGACTGTTTGGACGACTTTTCTTTCTCATAACACTTATGCGTTACTGAGACCGTGGTTTGTACAAGTAAATGTTGTAAGCCATTTTTTTGCATGCAAATATTGCATGGATATATGACATAGCAATATAGTGTATATGTTATCACTTTTATTATTGATGGGTTGCTAACTGTAAATATTTATGCTTCTTTGTGTATTGGTGGACCTGATCAGTGTTTTTGAAAATAAAATATACCCAGCAGGACCATATTTAAAGCTAGGCTACCTAGGTCATGCTTAGGGTGGCACCTAGTTTCCCAGCCTGGAGCTTTACAAAAAGAGTCCTTACATTGTTTTCCAGGGACTTTTCTTCAAAGCCACCAGTCGCAGTCTTGGGGGTACTAATCTCCTGCCTGACAAAAATACATCAGCTCAGCAGAAACTTTGACTTGTCGGGCAGGAGATCACTCCACCCTATGGGTGCTGCTGGTGCCAACTGTATGGTACTGCCACCAAACAATGACAGCTTTAAGCCATTTGTATTGGTACTAAACACAATGACAGGAGCTCTGCTTATGTGTTCAGTCATTTCAGCATGTAACTGGTTTGACTGAACAATGACAGGAGCTCCACCCACCTAGATAGAGCTCCAGTCATTGTGCTCAGTGCCAATGTACACATTTGGCACTAAGGGAATCGAATAAATTGGTATTGGTATCTGTAAATATTAGTAATATAGATTAGATAACAATAACAATAATAGATTAGGATTAAAACAATGTTTTTTTTTTTCCTGTTGTGGTGTCTTTATATCTAGGGGTTATTGATCTCTCTCTTCTAATGGGTAAGGGTTTTATGTTTTCCTGAACTCAATCCCCATGAGGGGGCAGATATCCTGGGATCCCATCATAAAAGCAAACTTCCAGATTCCAAAAACCCCCCAGACCCCTACAACACTGCGGTCACATTGTGGGGATGAGGCTTTCTTCCCCAGCAATGGACCTTGCCACTATTGGGCACAGGTAGGGTTTGTTTTTTGCCTACAGGACGTTTTGTATTTGCTATCTATGAAGGTCCCAAGCTTGTTTAAGGGTCTGGTTAGTGTCACGCCTAGGGAGACAAAGGCCACTAGGGGCGCTACGGCTTGCACAAAAGTGGTTTGAGCCCTGAGAAAGGCCAAGGCTGAGAGTTTAAGTGGCAACCAGGTCTTCTCCAGAGCTGCTAGTGGTGAGGATGTTGTGCTGCTGGTAACGGCCAGATTGCGGTTCTTGGGCACACCAGGGTTGGCAGGAGACTACACGGTACAAAATCACAAGGCAGAAGAATGGTCAAGGAAGGCCGGGATCAAGGTAGGCAGCAAGCAAGTGAGGTCAGGACACAAGCCAGGGGTCAAATACCAGGGATCCAGGAAAAGCCATCAGTGACACAAGGGCCACTGCAGACACAGGGAACACAGGAGACACTGGAAGCAACAGTAGGCACAGGTGACACAGCAACAACCACAGACAGAGTGAAACACCGGAACAGCACAAGGGAATTGGCTGGAAACCACAGACTGGTCAACAAGTGGTTAACACAGGCGCTAGACTGAGAAAACACTGAATTAATCAACAGGTGTACAGGAACTTTGCTAGCAGAGCTAGGGGCTCGGCACTAATGCTGTGTCTGAGCTAGCTAAATAGCCAGGGATAATTAGGAGGCTATTTCCTGATTGGCTGTTGGCAAGTTGGGCGACACTGATTAAGCTTGGGAGTGTAGGCACGCACAGAGTAAGAACAGCCCACATGCACAGAAGAGAGATGCCTGTCCTTTAGTGAGGAGGAGGTAAGTGTGACAATTAGTCAGGAATTTTTCTTTTTTATAGCTTTGATAAACTTTCATGCTGTCTTAGCAGTAGGTTTGAGATCATTGTCATTGAAATAAGTGTTCCAGTACCTTTAGCCATACATGCCCAAGCCCTTACATGCCCAACATCCCCACCACTTTTTT
This sequence comes from Pyxicephalus adspersus, assembly GCF_032062135.1. NCBI lineage: Eukaryota > Metazoa > Chordata > Amphibia > Anura > Pyxicephalidae > Pyxicephalus > Pyxicephalus adspersus. Next base: position 73,909,204 of record NC_092862.1, on the reverse strand, counting down.
AATAGATTAGCTGATTTGCTTTGGATCTTGGGCATGTAATTTTCATTTTCACACTTTCCTCTTGCCATCACTCTGATACAGGTTAATCTTGGACTCATCTGCCCATAACACCTTTTCCAGAATTCTGCAGGCTCCTTTAAGTACTTTTTGGCAAACTGTAATCAGGCCATCCTGTTTTTGTGGCTAACCGGTGGTTTGCATTTTGAAGTAGCCTCTGTGATTCTGTTCACAAAGTCTTCTGCTGGCAGTAGTCTCTGACAAAGACACACCTGCCTCCTTAAGATTGTTTCTGATCTGTTGGACAGGCGTTTGAAGATTTTGCTTTACCATAGTTAAAATTCTTCTGTCATCAGCAGTGTGGGTCTTCTTTGGCCTACCAGGCCTTTTGCGATTACAGAGCTCACCAGTCTATTCTTTCTTCCTAATGATATTTCAGGAAGTTTGCTTTGGTACTCCTAAGATTTGACCAGTATCTTTTTAGTGGTTTTATTCCTCTTTTTCAGCCTCATAATAGCGTCCTTGACTTTCATTTGCACAGCTTTTCCCCTCATAAACAATGGCAGCTGCAGACGCCAAATAGTAGAAGCAAGCCTATGTGCCCTAAAATGAGAGGAGTATATGAAAATATTGTAATTTCTAAATGGTGAAACTGAGATGTATGCAAATAGCTTTAAATGAAAGTCTGGAATGTGCACTTTAATCTTGTCTGAATTGTTTAAATTAAAACACTGAGGAGGAGGTAAATCAAAGAAAAATATTTATTTGTCCCAATGATTATGGAAGGCACTGTAAAAATGTAGGGGTATATACATTTTTCTGTCACCTCTATTAGTGATAATGTATTCCTAGTACCTTTAATCACATGCTTGTGCTCACCTGCTGTACCATAAGCAGGTACCATAAGGCAGCCTATTATGTATACTGTAAAGTAAGCCTGTTACTTTTCCCATTATGGACTGTGCACCCCTGTGTATAAAAGTTAACTGTGTTTATCAGTGTAATATTTCTATGTTTTTTGAATTTATGTAGTTTCAGTGGCATAGCAAAAAGGGTAACAAAGGTTGCAAATGTGGCCAGGCCTGTGCTCCAGTAGGCTCGTAGGAACATTTTATTCTGTCACTGCAGATGGTGAACTTTGCCTATAGAAGGTAACCTTGCATCCATTGTAAAAGATTCCTATTTATCTGTTTTTGCCTGGGGACAGAAGTAGGTGGATGGAAATCCATGTGTGCAACTGGTGTGGAAAAACAGCTCCGGTGAAGAGCTCCATGTTTAATATGATGGCAGAGAGCCCCAGTAGTACCAGTATACTATAGGACTAAAAGACTTTGCACATCCTGCTGCTAATCACAATGAGGGGCCCATACTTGTGCAATGAGGGGGGAGGTTAGTCTGTTGTAGGATTTCAAGGCTTATAATACCCCCTCAGTCTGGGCTGTTGGAACAAGGGCCACTTATGTCACAATTGTATCCGCACCCTTGCTCTACAGGGCCTGTAGGTTATGAGGACCCCTCCTTGTGACTACTGTCCTGCTGAGAAAATATATTTATTGGCATTCATGGACACTAGTGTTACTATATGTCTGTTTCAAACAATTTTATTTTCATTCTTTAGACTTTTCTGAAAAATGGCTTTACTAAATAAAGAGCTTTTCTCCAAATGTTCTATGTTCATTAATGGTTAATTTATTTCTTGTATACCTCTCTTCTGTTATATTTTATTAAACTGAACACTAAGATTTCTAAATTTATTAGGAACTTTTTATTTTTGGATGTTTTTATCTATATGATGGTATTCAAATTGTCTGTGGATAATACAGTATTTAGAAAGAATGTTTTTAGATTTACACTCTTCTATGTATTACAGGTTTATAAAAATATAAAACTAAAATATAGTTTCAGTTTTTTAGCTCTTTAACAATTGTTGTAGTTTACTTTGTCGTATAATTGTGAAAATGATCATGACATTGAGGTTCATGGCTTAAGAATAGTCAATCGAAGCTGTTCTTTAATTCTTTATGAACTGTCACTGACTTGCTGATATTCACATGTCCACAAGAGGGCGCCAACAGGCTTATTAATAGAAGTCTTGCAATGCAATATCCCTGTAGTCATAGTGTGTTGTAGAAATACCAATTTCACTGGAAAATACATCTGTAAGGTAAAGGGTCACCTGGTCTGTTCTAATACAATATTAAAAATCCTTAATCCAAGGTTTAAAACAAAGTTTATGCTATACAGTTTCTGTGATAGAGATATATGTACACATATGTACAACCTCAAATCTTGCTGATAGTGAATATTAGGTAAAGAATGTTATTATGCAGTCCTTTATGAGATGAAGACTGGTTAGTGCCCAAGCTGTGACTGTGTTAGGTGCCATTGAGGTTCTTTTTGAGCTTTCACAATGTGTTGCTGTGCTAATATTAACTAATTCTGATTCTGAAGCCATTGGGAGCTTTGCTAAATCCTCCTAAGACCTAAGATGCAAGAATGTAGTTCCGTAACTAGCCAGAAATAAGTAATAATGTATAATAAAAAATATATTTACCAAAGGCTGAGTAGAAATGCAAAGCAGTGTGTAACAAAACTAAGTACACCCTTACCAATTCAATAGGAATTAAAAGGGTAAGTATAAGCCAAGTGCTGCTAAATGCACTTGATTAACTGATTAGCCTCCATAAAAATAGAAGCTTTGATAACTTGCTGATCTGACACATTCAGGTGTGTGTTAACACAATTCAAAAGAGAAAAGACATCAGCAATAGCTGTCCATCCATCTGGGAAGGCATATGGGGGGAGTACTTCTCCATTTTGGATTCCAATGATGGCAGCTTGCTTGTAATTATACCCAATAGAAATTTGTCTGCTTCCCAGATTATATTTTCTTCTCTCACTGATTCAGCAGAGTGCAACAAGCCAAACTGGCATCTGTGGATCTCGCATTGAGCAGTCACATGATATAGCAGAATGTTATATCATGTGGCTAGGTAGGGTGACAAAGGAAGAATAACCAGGAAGAAGAGAAGAAGATGGTGTCGCCCGGAGCGCCGGCACGAAGACAGAAGTTGGGACGACGCGGGACCTAATGGAAGAGACATCCATACCGATTGAATGCGCTGTGGGATTAAATGTAAGTGATTTTTTTTTTGTTTTGGGGGACTTTTGAGTTTGGTTTCTCTTTAATCAAATATCATAAACATGTGTTGCTTGAAATGGAAGATATAGCTTACTTGGCTTTAGGTCAGTTCAGCCCAACAGAGGGTATCATCGGTTTATGTTTATGAGTTTGTCATTGCATACTAACACAGTGCCCATTTTTACTGTCTAATAAAATGTTCAAAAACACTTTTGATATGAATAGTATTATAAATGTAAAAAAACAGAAATTAGAGTCAATAAAAACATAACATAAACATATAAAAAATAGTCACCTTTGAAGAGTTATATATATACAGTATGTATGTTACTATGTCCTCTACCCCTTTACCACATATGTTACTGGCAAATATGTGGGAATGATTTAAGTTGAGACAGGTTTAAACGCTGCTGTAACATAAATACATAAGCTTCAAAGAGAAAAAGTCTTGTCTTGAAAATATTGTCAGGTGAGACCCATTTTGCTCATAAACCACCACGCCCTATATTTCTTTAATATTTCTGTTGCTGAAAATTCTGAGTATGGAATATTGCTCCTTAAAATATAAATATGCTTTTAATTGAGGCCTGATTAAATGTTTTCATTTTTTTAAAATGTTCATTGTTGACTAAGCAACCTTGATGACAAGGCACCATAAATAGGTTTGAATCATTAGCGTGGCATTTATTTATATCCAGCAAAGTGATATTTTCTTTTTAAATGGAGCGTGCAAGAACTTCAATCAGTTCAACAATGTATTGTCAGCTAAATGTTAGACAACCATTTTCTATTAACAGCAAGAAATGTTGCCACTTCATCACAATGCTGAGGCCAAAAGTGAAATTTAATTTTTCTAGAACACTTACAGAATATGAAGCATGCATGTAATTCTATAAAAGGTTTGACATTTACAAAGCAGATGGATGGGTGAGCTCTGAATAGAAATACAATGGATTACAAAAATAACTTCTGCTAATTGCATCCATGCTACTTTTTAATATATTTCTAATATATTTTACAATTTTTAGAACATTATTTCAGATAGCCAGTTTAGTATCCTCTCAAAGTCTGCTCTATAAGAGCATATATGAAAATGTTTTCAGTGCAAATGTAACAGCATTTGTGTAAAGATTGCAAATATTACCCCTGCAAATGTTTCCAATATGTGCAAAATTATTTTTTTTCAGATATGTTTTTCACAAGGCAAATGTAATATTATGAGAACATTAAATACTCAGAAATATTACCCAAAAAACTTCTACTAGAGTGAAAGTTCCTTGCAATATGTGAAAGACATTTAATTTAAGTGAAAATACCAAGAACATTCACTGTTTACTGAAATTCCAGTGAACAAAATAGCCTAACATCCTAAACAGCACCTGGCTGTTCCCTTTCTACTAGTTACTATGGAAGTGGTAAAGGTGTACTTAATTTTTCACACACTTCACTTCATTCTGCATTTTGACCTAGTCTTTGTTAAAGAATGACAAATATTGTAATATGTAACATGTCATGTGTTGTTGTTCAGCTGAGGTTGTACATAGTTATTAAAGACCTGAGAAAGACCAGATGATTTTTTAGTATGCAAATCCTTACTATTAAGAAGGCTGCATTTTCTCTTTCTCATGACTAATTTTTGTTAATGGTTAGATGAGAATCAAGAGTTTATAAATGAAGTTTAGGGTTGGAATTATTGGGTATTTTCACTTTAAGTAATTCAATTTTAAAGTTTTAGGGTTAGAAGTCAGGCACAGCTTAAACTGTCTATACGCCATTCATTTTTTCTACCAAACCCTAATACCTTTCCAGCAGCCTTTTAAACATCCATTCCAAACACTCTATAAATGTGACTGACACTTGAAACAGACTAAGAATTCCACAAACTTTGTTATCATGTTATGCTGAATATGATTGGACTCTGCATAAAGGATTATCGTTCAACTGATGCCTGTATTTTGGAAGCATGGCTGAATAAATGCTCCATATTCTGCACCAATTCTCTGGCTTTCTTTTCTTATTTTGCTATGCAGTTGTTGGTTTCTCGATGGCTCAGACCCTTGGATTATTAGAGATGTGTGAAGATGAGCAACATATGTCTTCCTACCATGAATAGTCATGATTATTGTGAATAGTTAAAATATATCCGAGGGTTATTGGGCTAATTGACCGGGAGATAGGATGTCCAGACACATTTGTCACTTAATGGGGGTAATAGTCCTTTTGATACCTTTGATGAAACACTGGCGGAATTGTTGGAGCTCAGAAATTCAGTTCAAATCATAGTGGCATTTAAAAATCCAATCCCTGCTCAGACCACAGTGTTTTGAATTTCTTTATGAATTTAGATTTTCACTTTAGCCTATCTGTGTGTGATTTAAAGTTTCCCATCAGTGTTGTATTTGTGAGAATATATATGCTGCATAAACTGCTACAGTAACATCTTATATTAGGGTGAATCTATGACGGTTTGTTTATTAGCAAAAGGATTTGACCTGTCTCCTGTAAGGGCATTTTGCATACAATATCAATACATTGCATATAGGGATATGTATCAAAGGGTTCCTTGAATTCTGTAGACCTATTGTGCTCCCTGTACTGGTACCTTACCAGTGGTGTGAATATGTAAAAGGGTTCACATCTATTCTGCAAGCAGGGAGATGCTTTGAGTACCATGTTATTCAGGAAATTCCTTACAATCAAAAATCCCAAATGCTAGAAGACACATATTATACAGCACACAGAGTTATCCAATTAAATAAAAACTGATTAAATACACATGAGTATAAAACATAAGAGGCCCACATTTCCTGGTGTCCTACTCCTAGAGTGTCTCATCTATGTGGTATTCATTCTATCAACTCAATGTACATTGCTGTTTGTTTTTAAGTATTTGTATTGCTGGATGATCAAATTGTACTATGTATGCATTCATGGTACGCGCTATTTGGTACTCTGTACAGCTCTATATAAGATAACCTGCCAGTCAAAATGAAAAAATAAATAGGCAACAAAAATAAAAGAAACATAAAACTGCAGTTTTCAGTTTCACCACTGGGTGTCACACTGACATTCAAAACAATGATCAATCTGTTGTAATTGCAATCTGCACTGTTTTATATTCAGCTTTTTAGGTAATACAGGAAAGTTTTCTTCACACCTACAAGAAATCTGACATCTTTTCATTTTATCTTATGTTGCTTCACAATGCATTATACAAAATTACGCACTGTGATCTAAGTAGATACTGTTTCATGTCACTTAAAAACATGAAGCAGAATGACTCCAGCAGTAACCGCATGGTTTCAACATCTTTGCTAGTATATAATCATGGCTACATAGTTCACTGAAATAAAACATTAGTGCACAGAGTTCAAACTGTACAAAATACCCTTGAAACTATACTTCTCATTTTTTAGAGAGGGAGAAGACGGACGCTTTTGAGCTCAAATGACACACCCCTGCCACGCGTCGTGGCCCATAACAAAATTAAAAAAAAATGATTGGTTAAACTGATAGGATTCATTTCCTTTAAGTTATCTTTTCAAAAGATCAAATTGAATCATTTCAAGGCTGAATGAAAGGTTTTAATGTCTCAAACGACAAATAAAAAATGGGGGAAGAGGGACTTAGATCTGAAAGAGCGACAATCTATCCAAATCAGGGACTATTAGGAGGTCTGTTAAAAGTCCAAAATGATAAAGGAAAAAAAAAATTTCTCTGGTATTTGGCTTTATGACTAAATGGAACTCTGCATCCATCTAATGTTAGCTGTTGGCTAATAAATAGCCGGCTTCAGTCTGACGTCCCGGAAAAGGAAGCATGCCAGTTCTGGAATTTATACATAAAGATCAGAGGATCATGTAGATAACTTTAATATAAACAATTATCATTACCTTACCCCCAGTCTACAGACATATACAGTTCTTGTTGAACTTTAAGTAACCTTTTTTTTAATCCACTTCTAATAATGACTATTTCACACTAGCCCAACTTTACATCAAGGAACTTTTTTTGTTACTGAAAATTGTTTATATAAGGAGTGACCCTGTGTATTTTATGGTGATCCTACAATAATCTGTGTACCTTTAGGTTATCTATCTGTTTAAAGTGTATAATTATATAAGATGATTATGTTCCCTTTATTTATCTAGTTCATATGCTCCTTCATTAGTATTATTAAACAGGATTTATATAGCGCCAACATATTAGGCAGCAATGTACATTAAATAGGGGTTGCAAATGAATAGAGCTACAGACAATGACAAGGGGGGAGAAGAGGACCCTGCCTCGAAGAGCTTACAATTCCTTTATTAATTTATTTATTTGCATTAATTCCAGTTATAGGACTGAAATAAACTCACAAACTAGTTATCACTGTATTTCTCCATATTGATGATAGGTCAGCTTCCCAGAGCATAACTTTTTTTTACTTTTATTTATTTTTAAAGTAATTTTATTTAACTTTAAATTCCCAACATTACATATCATTAAGCAAATAGCTGCCAGGCTTGTAGTGTGTCCAGGTCAGCATACAACAAACACCATCAGAAAGGTGAGAGGGAACAGATGGAGGAATATCTATTCCCTGATCTGTTCTGTGATGAATGAACCTGAAAGTAGTCAGCTCAGAGCACATTAGAGACCTCACAACCCACTGGCCTTGACCAGAGAAACAAATGACAAGAAATGTTGCACATAGTAGGCATGGGAGAAAATTAAGTTAAATAAAAATAATTTAAATGTAATAAAATTCATATATGAAATGTTTTTTGTTTGTGCAGCAGATATTAGGTGTCACAGTGCATGTGGAGTATGAAGAATAATTCCAGAGCCATTATATACAATGAACTTTAAACTGATGAAATGCAAACTTTTAAAGCATCACATTTGGACAATTTTATATATTGTACAATTTTGTTGTTTTGTAGGCACATGTAATTGTATGGCTTGCCGTGTTTTGTATCTATATACTTGACATAATCTCATCTTTTATGAAAAATGTAAACTTATTTTGTGTTCACTAAAATTGAATTATATATATATACTTATATATACTTGTATAAATGGTTACACAAATATTTTTCTTTTACATGGTGTTTGCACTCACAAAATATATAATCTTTAAGTAATGTTCAGGCCTAAAATGTGTATTTTAACATGTGTGCGAAAAATAAAATACCCAGCAATAAAAGGGATATATAATTATAAGTATGTATAATATATATAGTCATGACTTAATATGGCATTTTTTTATTTATTTATTATCAAAACCAGATAACTCTTTTTTTACAACACATTTACATTTATGCTGTGCATTATTGAAATGTTATATGTTTGGGTGCCATCAAAATGAATGGCTATGAAATGAACTGCTGTTCTCCATTGTGAGGAATTCAGTTTGATGCTGCCCCAAGGCACTATAACAGTACCAGGCAACATACCAGCACTAGAGCGCTATAAGACACATGATGAGTTAAAAAAAGCGTTATGTCTATTTTCCCTTTCCAGCTTCCACCCCTGGAAACATTTCATGTCTTCTAGTTACCAGACTGAGGACCTAAAATTGTTCACCAACTACAGATCCTTGACTACAGGTACTGCCTCTTTGTGCAGACACAAGGTTTCCAATGTAATGCAAGGATGTTGGGAAATCTATTGTTCTTCCAATTTATAAGAATATTGTAAGAATTAGTGGCTGAACTGTGGCATATGTGTGTGGTGTATAAGGCAAGTCAATGGCATTAAAATTCCTGTATAATCCCTCTTGTGGCAAGCTCTATTTAAAATTGCAAAATGTGGAATAAAACCCCTGAATCAAGTTTTGCCCATACCCTCGTACTTATGTGCACTATTCTTGTGAATGCACAGCCATGTGAACGCACAAGAAAAGTACTGACTACAAAACGCAGAATTTGTTTCCAATCACAACAACCTGAAATAAATAGCTACAATTCAGCTGACTACTACTAGAAGATTAAATCTACACCAACTCTCTATCTATCATTTCCCACCACTTAAACCAGGAGGATCTGTCTGATCTGGTGCCAATATACACAGGTCAGTCTTACTGTATGCAGTAAGAACACCACTGAAAAAAATTAAACAAAATAACTTTACCAATCATCTGTGCTACTCACCCAGCAATTGCTTACACTAACCCATATATGTAAAATCTGTTTCTGTTCTTGCTGATAATGATGTTGGGTTTAATTAATGTAGCCTATTTATGTAAGGACTAGTGAACTTCAATACATTACAGTTTTGACCCTCAATTTAGATATCACTAAATAAGTAGGTAAAACTATAACAAAGATCAAAACTATTTTCTACATTTTCTCCTGCTGCTGCTTACCCCATTCTGTTAGTCAAAACAAAGATCGGAGGAAATTCTTATTTATTGTTGTTCATTGCATCCCCAGTGTCCTCAGCATAACTCCCAGAACAAACAACACATTGGAAAAAAAGCAATGTCCTTCGAACAATATTTTCCTTTGTACGTTAAAGTCAAAAAATGTGACATACAGTACATGGGAACTTTTCTATCATCTTATAAATGCCTAATTTCGATCACCTTATAAATGCCTCTGCGGAATCTATTAAAAAAATTATATAAATTATATAAATATTACTGCACAGCTGAAGACCACTTTTCTTTATACTTATGTGTAAATACCAGACCTCATACCAGAGGAAATGCAAGGACGAATTATTATTTACATACCTTTATGGCAGAAGACCACCAGCAGTAAAGTATGGTTAATGCAAAGGTTAATTACTACTACATAAAACATTCTTTGTTTAAAAGGAAATTAAAAGTTCACTTGATTTGTTTAAATGTGAACCACTTGTACAAATATTGCATGAGGAAACGTTGTTCCAGTAAGCTTAGCAAGAAACTTATTTGTGGTGCAGTTGAGTTTAGTTGCCACTTGCCAGTTTCGGACCTGATGTAAACCAGAGCACAATAAATAAAAGCTTAAAGGCTTGTGTACAAATGAATCAATAGGCCTAACTTTTTACTCTTCTCGTGTTAGCCTAGGCTTCTTGGTAAAATACCTTGTTCAGCTTTATGATAAATAAAGGCTGTACTGAGTAGTTCATGTCAGCACTGCATCACATACCAACAGACACAACTCAGCAGAGGGGTAAATCCCTGTACGTCACAAACCAACATTACATGCATATAACAGCTAAAGTTCACCACAGAGGTGGTAGCCGAATTTTATGCACATCAAAGGAAAAAGAAGTAGAAGACAAGGAGCATTTGATCTACACAAGGAACTGGTCCTTTCATGCTAGGGACAGTAACTTGTGGACTAAAGGAAGCGCCCCACAAAACAAAGAACACTGCTTTTGGTAACAGACATTTTAATATGTACTGTAAAGCCAAACATTTGTGGACACTTGACCATCACCATATATTATCTAAATACCAAAAATATTTGTACATTCCTCCATAATTTTTATTGTTAAGGTGTTTGCAGTAAAAGGTATAATTACAGCTTGCTGCTACAGCAAGCCAATGTATTTTAGACAACTTGGGGTGTTAAGCCTTTTAGTAACAACATGATAAAACTAGGTCTATAAAGCCTTGATTTGCTGGATTTGATATTAGAGTATTCTTAACGTCAAACCCAGCAAATCACATCTTAACCCTATTAAACACCTTTGGAATCCAACATCATTACACTGCACAACAACAATTTTGCTACTGGGAATAACACGTGATTTACATGATATCAAGTGTGCTGATTCCAAGTCTGAACTCAGAATTTGCCACGTACAGATTTTAAGTTTTAGGCGTGCTATTGCTGTTCCAATGGTCGGTAATTGGGTAATGTATTTTTTCATGGGCACATTATAACAGTTGCCATTGTTACCACTACGTCTGCTGCCGCCTCATATGAATCACGTCCCCTGGTGGCATGCATGTTCCAGCCGCGGCTGGGCATTTCTGGGCAAGTCAGTGAGCTGGAGTCAGAAATAGGTATATAAGGCGAGATGGACCAAGGGCTTGTCTGTAGTGCAGAACCATCTTATTGGATAGTACAGCTAGGCCATAGTGAGTCTGTTTTGAGCTACAGATGAGTAGGCGCAGCTGTGTTAATAAACTGGACAATGTTTGCTACATTTGTGGCAAATACACCCCGTGTGATCAACGCAAGAACCTAACCAGCAGGGTGAGATTTTCTTACAAGTATTACTTTGGATGTGAAATTGGAGATCATGATAAAAGCTGGGCACCTCATATCTGCTATCAGGTGTGTTATGTTGGCCTAACAGAATGGTTAAATGGGAAAAGGAATAAAATGCCTTTTGCTGTGTCTATGGTTTGGCGTGAGCCAAAAGACCATCACTCGGACTGCTACTTCTGTATGAGTAAAATTGGTGGGTTTTCCAAAAAGACTAAAGCTGCGTACACACATGCAATTTTTGTCGTTGGAAAGGATCTTTCACGATCCTTTCCAGCGACAAAGGACTACACGATGCATGAATGGTGCTGTACATACAGCACCGTTCTGCTCTATGGAGAGGGGAGGGGGAGAGCGAGCGCTCTCCCCCTTCTCTTGCATTAGGATCGGTCGTCGTTCATCCACCAGGACGGTCGTTCGGACGACGCTGACTGTACACACGACAGATTTTCGCCCAATATCTGGCCGATGCCGATTATCGGGCGATAAAAATCTGACGTGTGTACACAGCTTAAGTCAAAAATTGTCTATCCTGATTGTGAATCTGCTCTGAAGCCAGTGCTACATGATGCAGAGAATCCAGTGCCAGTCCCTCCTACATCTGTTGTTCCTGACAGTGACATGTCGGATGAGGAACAGGAGGATGATGACAATGTTAATGAATCTTATGAACCCCAATTTGAAGAGGGTAAGCCACATTTTTTAGCCAATCAGATTTATATAATTTAGTAAGGGACCTGTCTTAGTTAAAAAAAAAGTCTGAACTGTTAGTCACCAGATGAAAGGAGTGGAATTTGCTTGTGGAATAGTCATGATGACAGCAACCATTACAAAGTGAAAGAATGGCCACCCAGACCTGAACACATTGTTGGCCAGTACAACGGGAAGCATAAATCACTCATTGATCCACAGAAAGTTTACCTTCTGCCACTTCATATAAACATGGTTTAATGAAAAACGTTGTCGTTGCAATGCATTGTAATGGTATGGGTTTTCAGTATCTGAAAGATAAGTTTGGAAAAGTTATAACAGATGCTAAACTGAAAGCAGGCATTTTTTTTGGTCCTCGCATTTGGATGCGTGATGCCACATTTAGAGACAAACACAACCCCCTTGAACTTGCTGCTTGGGATTCACTTGTGCTAGCTGCACAAAAGTTCCTGGGCAACCAACGAGCTGAAAACCATGCTAATCTCATGAACAACATGCTAACAGCATACCATCAACTTGGATGCCGACTGTCACTTAAAATTAATTTCTTACATTCCCATCTGGATTTCTTCCCACAAATTTTGGGTGATGTCAGTGATGAACAAGGGGAGAGGTTCCATCAGGACATTTCTGTTATGGAAACAAGATATCAAGGCCAGTGCAGCCCCAACATGATGGGCGACTACTCCTGGTTTCTGCAAAGGGAAACAGCGGAGTGCCACCAACGCAAAAGCAAGTGCCTGAAACACTTCTGAAGTGTACATGTGTGTTGAACAAGAACTAAGGTAAATTATATGTAATTGTATTTGTTGTTGCAACATAAAACTACATTTTTGTAATGTCATGGAACTATGAGGCAAAAGTTATTTATGTATAGAAGTTACATAGTAACTGTGGAACGAGAGAATGTAGCTAACAAACGCTAGCGCGTCTATACGTTGAATTTACAATAATTTATTTTTTTGTGATTCAGTGTTATCTGACCTCAGAATATTCTCCTTTAGCTGGATGTTTACAAATTCCTTAACATACACTTCAAAATCTTTAAAGCTTTCCCTTTTTTAACAAATGTAGTGTAGTGCGTAGAAAAGATCAGCAAGTTTCTTTTATTTCCCGTCCTGTAGACACAACATTAAAGGACCAAGAATCTCTTTAAGGTGAGGTACCTGGGTAACCAAGAAAAAGTAAGAGGGTGAACATCCTAGGGGTAAAGGCATAAATTAAAAACTGACAAGGTTCTAGCACCTAGATTGAATCTATAAATAATCTATACTTTGCACTAAAATGTGTCCCCCTTCCTATCTCATAAAGTTTGGGGGAATGCACATTTTTTATGTTACATGTGCATTATCAATAATTCTGTGAAATATTTTACCTTTTCTGCCTAGGTACCCAGTGTCAGAATTCATATTCACTATTTTTTTAGGCTTAAAAGGTCTGGTAACGATAGTAGATGGTGACATTTCCTCAATAAAAAAAAAAAAATTCAAAATGTCTGTGACCTTTAAACTCAGGTGGAATACATCAGACAACATCTGTTTTGTGTGTTTGCCCAAGAAGGGCAGAAAAACAAAGACATGTGAGTGTTGCTGCATTGATGCAATTTAAGAAGGGAGGCATTCTAAATATGCTGTGTATACCCAAGGGATGTATTTTTCTGTAGGCTGCCCAACACAATCATTCTCATGTGTTAAAACAGGTATAAACACTTATGTTCTAATGCATACTTTATTACAACCTAACTATGGAGTCTGGTTTCATTTCTATGCCTGTAGTAAATCACCCAGATATATTACAATCCATGATGACAAAGTAGTATCTCACATTTCTTTATATTTCATGGATTATTATTACTTTTTTTTTAAAAGGGTAGAACAAGAGAATTAGGTTGAGGTTTACATGGGTATTTGAGACAATAAAAAGCATAAGGTACCAAAAACATTGGGATAAACAATCTGAACATTTACAAACATAACATAAATCAGGGGCAGAAGAGCACAAAGCATTCCAGATAAAGCACAAAAAATCCAGATGAATAAAAGCAATAATCTGCTAGACATATATTAGTGCAATGAAAATACCAACAAGAAAAAAAAAACAATAAAGGGGGGAATGTAAAACATATACTGGAACAATACAGAGGGGACAAGTATCTAGTCAACACAAGAGTATTGTTGAGGGTACAGGTTAACCTATTTGGTCGTAATCCAATTCAATTTGGGTGTAAGAGCAGCAAGGGTTATATTGGAAGTTCTCCAAGACCGAGCAGTAATTATTCTCACAAGGAATATAAAATAAACCAAACATAGGGTATGTTTTTGAATAGACAAATCAGGGTTACTGAAAAAGGGCACATTTAGAAGTCTTGGGTATCTGGAAATCAGTTTCAAATAGCAGCAATAAGTTTAAAATATCATCCCAGAATCAGTCCACCACTATACAGAGACACCAGATATACGCCATAGATCTTATCAGTGAATATCCTCCAAATCAGAGGGGTAAAGCCAAAGCTACGTACACTCTTCCAATAGTTCTCGCCCGATAATCGGCGCAGGGTCGATATCCGGCGAGAATCTAAAGTGTGTACAGCCGGCGTTGTTCATCGTCCGAATGACTGTCCTGGCGGATCCACGGACGATGAACGACGAATGGTTGTAATGCAAAGGAAGGGGGAGAGCGCGCAGTGGGGTGCTGCTCTGTCCTTCTCCCCCTCCCCTTTGCATAGAGCAGAACAGTGCTGTATGTAGAGCACGCGTTCATGCATTGTGCAGTTCATAGTTGTTGGAAAGGATTGTGAAAGATCCTTTCCAACGACTATAATTGGAAGTGTGTACGCGGCTTAAAGGGTTGACACTAAATACCATCTAAGAAGAGATGTGTTTATGGAAATTTTAGAAAGTTGAGCATATTTTGCCAATCTTCTAAATCACAATGACAGTTTAGCTCCCTCTCCTGTAGCATCATGTAGGAGTTGTTCTCTTGGGGAAGTTAGTGCTAAGTAAATAAGGGAGATTAGACCCCTAGCCATGGTGATAGATTTGCAGAAGTGGTGGCTTGATTCATCAGAGGACCAACACTCAGTTTAGAGAGTACAAATGAAGAAAATATGAAAACCAGAAAGACAAATAACGCAGATTTCTTTAATTTTCAGATTGATATTTCAAAAACTATCTTTTAAAGCATACCTGGTAATTGCCATTACTACAATACCAGGAGATCCATATTCTTGTGTACAGCTATCCCAGGTGGCACCAGTGGGCATTTGTGACATTATTTTCTTCTTCTGGCAGCACTGGAATTCATTTTAGGTTTTCAGGTAATTTAAGGTATTCAAAGTACTTTTTGCTATCTTTTAGGCAACAACATTATGTTAAAAAAATTCTTCTCTGTAGGTGATTTTCATGGAAGTTGGGCTTTAAATTGTACCGTATCATATTGTAGTACAATAAATGTGAAGCATAAACATTAGTTTTGAATGAACTGTCTTAAATGTGTAATCAATGTCACTAAGCTAACGGGAGTATTCTCAATAATGACCTTCAAGACAAAAGCCCATCAACATTTCTCACAAGATGTGCTTTATTGTAAAATACAGGCTGTTTCTGTTGTCCAGATTGTTTTTTACGTAATACACAATAATATGCATAGTCAACATAGAGTTTATCTGCTGATAATCTTATACCTGTTATAAACCTTATACTATCTTTTTCATCTCTAGAATTTTCCGATACTAGACTTCAATTATTTAGCATCCCTGAATAAAGCTGCCAGAATAACTAGACCTAAATGTAATGAACACATGGGATACACATGGCTGTCTTGGATTGAATGGCCATTTATGCCTGTGTAGACAGCAGACACATTTAGGCTACGTACACACATGCAATGGTTCACGTCCGATAGTCGGCTAGGGTCTGATATTGGACGAGAATCTGGCATGTGTATAGCGCTCATCGTCCATCATCTGAAGGACCGTCCTGGTGGATCCACAAACAACGAACGTTCGTAATAAAAGGGTAGCAGCGGGGTGCCGCTCAGTCGTTCTCCCCTCTGCTCTCTCCATAGAGCAGAATGGTGCTGTATGTTCCTCACTTGTTCATGCATTGTGTAGTCGTTTGTCTTTGGATTTATTGCACTGTGTACTTAGCTATAGTTAGCTTATATTGTAGCAGCCAAAAATATTACTCCCATGATTTCTTTAAATCAACCCTCATGCAAACCAACACATGGTAAAAAAATAGTACATCACGGTATCATTGATATTAACAAATAGGATACTGATACTTTAAAATAATATAGTCCAACGTTTTTCTTAACTCCCATTTCATGCCGTCTCCAGTGGGTAACTCTTAGTAACACTGCTTAAAATGTGTTAAAACATATTTATATATTATATACATATAATTATATATTTGTATATTTTATAAATATAGACTTACAGTATGCAGTTTGCTTAGTTACCAGATTACCAGATGTTAGTCCCCTAATCTCACTCTAAACCCCTCACCTGTAGCTAGCTCCCACTCAGTCTTGAAAGGCTAGTGCATAACCTGAATGTCTTTGCTGGGGATGCTGACAGGAACTGCAGATGTACATTCTCCAAGAAATGATCAGAGACAGCAAACTTGCTATAGAAGTTGTTAAAGACTAGGTGTATACATCTAGGGATCATCATAGACTAGAGACATGTTACATGGGACTGCTAGAAACTACTGCTGTTACAGCCCCTTTACAAATCAATTTAATTCACATTTATGGTCCTTTTAATAGACACATAGTTGTATACTGGGATGTACAGTATTGCCATTGCAGACTGTGTATTTGTATCTCCTTTACTAAAATTCTTTGTGTTGCAATATAACCTAATTTTTTCTGTGTATACTGTATGTTCATATGCATGATTGTATATTTCGTTATATTTCTTGTAATTTGAAGCAATAACATTTGCTTTGCTTTGTACCATTAGAGATGACTGTATTGTATAAATCATGATGGCCCAATATTATTCATTAGTATTATAATATTTATTATGAGTCCCCACCAGCAGCAATTTTCCTGCAATGCTTTGAAGGGTTAGTGATGACTTGAAGACAATTAAGAATGACAGACCTGAACTTGCTGTCTCAAAGTAAAAATGACTTTATTAGATTTTGTTAACATCATAAAATCACAGCGGGGCTACAAGACTCCAAGCTCTGGCTGCTTATCTGACACACATAAAAGTGCAGGACTGTCATTCTCATTTATTTTCAAATTGTACCTTTAATTTACAGGCCTAATAATGAATGATCACAATCATATATTATGGTGTATGATAAACTTGGATATGATGTACTAAAACATTACCATCATTTGTTAGATATTACTACAGCATAATTTGTTCTTAGCATTTTCTTCCTTATCTGAAAACTTTACATGCCGTTCATTGCAGACAGAGATAAAATGAAGTAATTTTGTTTTGCATAAAAAGAGACAAAATGGAAACATAGCATGTGATCATGGCTGCAAAATCAGCAGTTATATGATTTCTTTGTATTTCCAATGTAAATCATTCCTTGTGACCATGAGATTTCATTACACAGCACTCTAATAGGATGATGTTATTTTACAGTCTGACCTTCATGCCCAAGGGGACTATCTGCCAGACAATAACACTGGAGCCAAAGACTTGTATATTGTTAATATTTGTTTTAAAAAAAAATTTACGATGACCTATTTCTCCTTTTTCGTTATATGCTGATGAGTATTAAAAAATCATATTGCACCATACACATTTTACAAACCTGTTAAGCAAGTTGGGTTTATGTGACCTGTAGCTGCAGGTGATCAGTAATGTCTCTGCATTGTTTGCATGTTGTAATATTCTTAAGTGCTTAAGAAAACAAAGAATGGGATAGTCCACCTGTTAACAGGTGAGAAGTGCAGCCCAAAGAATAAAATGTGCAAGTCTTTAAAAGAAAGAAAGAAAAGAAAAAAGAAACTGCAGATTTGGTAGTGATTTCTGCTAACCCGGTGTCTATGCTATTAGATAGAAAGAGTAAGGTGTTAGTGAGGGAAATTCTTTCTTACATTGCAAAAAAAACAAAAAACAAAAAACATACATGGTATATATATTTATTTTTTTTTACTGTGTATTACCAGAATGTGCATGTGTGAACAGTTCTTGAAGTATAATAATCCTCGTCCTATTCAGCTTGCTCCTACTTCCTGCTCATTTAAAACAGCACTCAAAATCCATTTTTTTAAACTTGCATACCCTTCTTCATCTGTATTTTAAAACCATAGTTTATTATTAATAATAATAATACTAATATAATAGGTGACAGATTCCTAAATCAAAAGCATGTGACATGTTGTACAAGCTAGACTGTCTCAGTCATAGAAGGATTTTGCATGGTATTTTATACATTCCCAGTATATAATTCAGTTTTTGTAACCAAATAAAGGGTGCGTTTAAAAGATGAACTCCAGGGAAAATAAAACAAGGGTAGATGCTTGTTTTATTTTTCTAAGGTTCAAGTAAAAAGCACTTTTAGGGTTACTTCAAACTGGTCGTCTGATGTGGGCTCAATCACAGTCTTAATCTCTCCCATTCTAGTTAATGAAAAGGATTGGGAATCACTTTTGCAGCAGATTGCAGTAAAGTTCCCAAAAGTGACATGTTGCTTTTGGCCATGATGTTGTTTTTTAAAGGTTTGTGGATGTCAGTGGTGTGTCTCTCTTGGCCATACAGCAGCAGCTCTAGAAGGGCCCCTACTCACCTTATTTCTTTGCTCCTGCAGGCTTTTCCCCTGTGCGATCAGCCTCCTGAAGCCTCTTCTTTAAGGTCATTTTTTGTCTCATACTCTGACATCTTTATCTACAATACAAGACCAATAGTCCTACATTGTAGGTAAGAACACTGAGAGCCTGTCTTCAACCTTGGGTGTCAAAAAGGTTATGGCTGCTGGGAGAGTATGGGATAAGGAAAGTAAAGCTGCTTTCCACTGGTACCCTATACAAAAGTGACAAATCAGACATTTTTAGTTTGTTGGGATCCCATCTGTACGTGTAATTTTACTTTTTACCTGTCGAATATGTAAAAAACAAAGTGGTTTACTGCGTGTAGTTTACACATCTATATAGACCTGAGATGACACAGTCATCTAACAAAGACATTAGAAGCATAGACTTTTTTTGTTATGTCTATATATTCATGTATCACTTAAACAAAATATACCTAAAATAAGTGCAAATGTTTACGTTCTCAGATGCTGACAGGAACACCTTTAAAGAATTTTCATATTTTAAGGAATTATACGATTCATCCTAAAAGTTTCCAGGTATTTTACATTCACTAATACAGTAATTTTTCGATTACACTTGTATTACTATAGCAGAAGTGTTCAGTATCGTGATAACATCAAGAAAAGGGCTTTTTCTTAAAAATCTACAATATATCTATAACTGTACAATTGTTCGTGTGCAGCAGTCATTTTCACCTTTTAGAACCCTTTCATACCTGTGTGATACCGTATATTAACAAATGCACATTTAGTGTATTGAGCTGCCATTCCAAATTTTGTGCTGTGTAACATGCGTTAAAAAGTGGTTTTTATATAGCTGGTTTGTTACTTAGGTATAAGAAACACCTAGAACTTACTTCTAGATTTTAGAGTGGTTTATAAAGGTAATGTCATCCTGACATATGAAGAAAGGGGAGAAGGGTCAACAACTCATGATATCACACCTCTGAAACTCCCTCGATAAACCACTTTAGGTCATACACACTGACATTGATGCCATCTCCTAAAATGCAGGGCTGGTAGCTTTTAATTATAAGTGAGGACACCTAGGGCCCACCCACAACCTGGATCGGTGAGATGCAAATAACAAGGAATAAGGTAAGCAAAGTGCTTCTGATGTTTCCCTTAGACCTAAACAAGAAGACAAGCCTTGTATTGTGATGGTAGCCCAACTGCAAAGGCTTTTTGTTTTTGCACATTACACATTATGTTTGGTATGTAAGAATAAGTGTGATTTAGTTGTGTTGTAAAGCTAACAATTTGGTTTCTGCTGTGTATTTCCCATGTAAAACAGCAGGCAGACAAAACACATCTATACATTTCTAAACACAATTATGCAAGTGATATTTCCCTATTTTTGTGAGCAGCTTAAAGTAAAAAAAATCTTTAGCTAACAACTACAGGAAGCCACAGCCAAACTATTTAAAACCATGATTTAAATAAAACTGATCTGTTGAAGGCTAGTGCTGAATTGTAAGGAAGGAAGACTTGTTTCCTCTATGTGATGATTAAAAGTCTATTGCTTACCATGTTATTAATAGAAGGAATGCAGATCTTATCAATGCTTTTGAAAAATAGCAAAATACTGAATTGCTCATTTTTCTGTTTGATAGTAGCTAAACACAGTTTCCTTGTTTTTCCATTAGAATATTAAGCAATTTGATCATGAGTATACAAAAAATCTGGTTTTATGTACTGTAAATGACAAAATATAAATAAATAAAAATGAGTAACAAAAGGGGAACTCAAAGGCGTACGCACATGTAAAACAACATAAGAGCATCTAAAAAACTAGTTCTCCAAAAAAAGTGTTTTTTAATCTAGAAGTCATTATTTACCATTGTATTATTAGTTAGCATTGGTATAGTTTCACATTCTTTTCATTTTCCATGTCAGTGGTCACCAACCTTTTCGGACCTACAGACCACTAAGTGCTCGGACCTGTGCAAGTGTGGGGAGCCGTGTGTCACTCAAAGGGGAAGAAAGCCGTGTGTCACTCAAAGGGAAAGAAACTTCCTCCCAGTGTGACATTATAATACTTGAACCCGCCTATTTTCCCATTGCAGGCTTAGACCCGCGTTAAGAGAGTTGGCGGGTCCTGGCAGTATGACGGGTTCTGGTGAATATGACCAACAATTTATGTCATATGTAAAATATGTAATTGAATGTACCATGAGTTGAATTGTCTTCTTTCCTCCTAATATTTATAGCTTTCAAAGTTCAAGGTACAACTTCTACAATGGTCACTGTGAAAAAGTAACTAAAATAATATTATTTGTCATTCCATATTACTCCCATTCATAATACAAACATTATGTAAACTTGCACTTTGCTGTAAATGACATGTAGATATAAAAGATTGTGTCATGTTTCAGAAATGTCAAGTTTCAAGTAACAAAATAAAACATCTCAACAATCTACGACAAGAATTAGCACCCTGCTGCACTCTCCTCCCTTCACTTCCATTGCGGTTGTTCGTCTTTTTTCTTTTTCAATAATATGTCAGGACGGATCCATAAACGACACCAGACCACCTTCCTACACATGTCAGATTCTCCTCCAAAAACACATCCAACAGCTCGTATCGGCAGACAATCATCTGATGTGTGTGCCTTACATGAAGCGATGCAGCAGTTCCTGGCACGAGGAAATGGTAAACTCCCTGCAACCTTATTGCAGGTGTAAACCTAGCCTAAAGGTATTCAGATATAAAGATGTTTGGTTGTTATGTCAGTAGTGGTCAAACACCTAGCAAATGCTTGTATGATCATCACTCGTGGATTTTGGCTTTAAAGAAGTTGGTTGGTAAAGGTAACATTATGTGTTGTGGTGGGGCTAGAGGTTGATACTGCCAACGTATGGTCTCAGACATCCAATATATTTCCAATATATTTTTCCATCTGAAATTGTGAATTCTCGGAAAGCTTTCCATAGATTATAAAATGCTTGCGGGTGTAAATGATTTATTTACATACACAATAAAATTTTCCCCACGTTGGGCCTGGGCTCTCCAGCATTCTCCATTCCTGTGTTTTTTTTTGGATCCCCAGATTCACTGGTAAGTGTATGCTCTCCAAATCTTAGAGAGCTTTAATAAAAAGGCCCATGGTGTCAGAATTGTTTGGATTTTTATAAAATGTACCTAATTCCTTGTATATTTTGCCATATATTCGTATTAGCTTAAGAATTCCCAGAATTGCATCTGTCTTTACACCTTATGTTTCTTAATTCTAATGTGCAATGTGACAGTGTCACAATGACAATAGTTTTTCAAAGCTGATAATGGCTGTCCTAATCCGCTGTCAACAAACTAGAACAATTCCATTTGTGATGCATCTCTGTCTATTTTGTAACACCAATGACATAGAATATGATGTGTCACCACCTCCAACGTAACTAAGTAAATAGCACCAGGTGTAAGAAAACAAGAGAAATCCCTCTTTGCACCTGCCTGGGATTTGTCCCTTTTATTTTACATAATATGTTGCCTACAGCAAGAGTGAATTAAATAAACTGTTTGTACTTAGGTTAACAGTAGCTTGATATTTAAACAAGTTAGTTGTTTAACAAGTTTCCATATCTGATCCCAAAAATAAAGTTGATCCTAAAAAAATATTATGTTCCACATTTTTACAATGCCCACATGTCCAGGTATGTTACACAGCAACTAGAATTAAAAAAATAGATTATTTAAAAAGGTGCACAAAATATCATTCTAACCTGTCAGGTTTAGAAATAGATTCATAAGCAGAACTTTATAGCTCTATATAGCTCTTTAAGAACAGGGAGTTATAGGGATTAAACCTGCAGACATTAGCAAAGTAATTTACTTAAAAATAGTATAGCCTTTGGAAAAAAATATATAGCCTAAAACAATAAATATTTTTCTAGAATTAAAGAGACTAAAATGATACTGCTAGGATAAAAAAAAACACATACCAGAATAACCTATTTGCAGCAGCAATATATGAGACCATGTTTGGACCTACCGCTCCAATGAGGGCCCAGCATTTTCCGAATTGGGAATGAGGGTTTGGTCATTAGATAATTGTTTGAGTCAGGGAAAAAACAAATTATATATTTATCCTTTAGGCTATATCATGAAAATATAGCCTAGATAGTATTTTATTATTCAATTAGGATGATACAAAATTTCACAACTGCTGCATACATTTTCCCCAGTCAGTTAAAGTATGCTTTTCTACTAGAGCTGCCCAGTAATATGCCTTTACCATTTCAAGAGATATGCTACACTGGCTTACCTGGTATTACGGCTTAGTACTATTAGGCTAAGTATACACGTGCAATTGTTCTCGTCCCATAATCCGCTCAGGGCTGATGTCAGACGGGAGTACAGTGCTCGTCCTCCATCATCTGAACGACTGTACTGGTGGATCCATGGACGATGAATGATGGTATTCAAGTGAAGAAGAGAGAGCGCAGCGGGGTGCCACTCCAACGTTCTCCCCCTCCCCTCTCAATAGAGAAGAACGGTACTGTATGTACGGTGCTCGTTCATGCATCTTGCAATCATTTGTCGTTGGAAAGAATTTTTGCACGTGTTAACTTAGCCTAAGTTTGGAGAACTAGCACTCCAGAACCGACAGGCTAGCAGGAATGGAAAAACTCACACACATCTCAAGGCCAAATGACCTCATACTTTGCCCTTAAATACTTGAAAGTGATGTTGCTTGCTACATTTTAAACAACTTGACATCAATATAATGAAATTTCTCATGCCACCCCTACATTTGTCCTTAAGAAGAAAATATAAATTATTATGACTCTTGCCAAACATGAAGGGATCAGTGTGTCAGATAACCATCCCCATAGCCAGTGTGCATATTGACTAGTAGCAATATGTTGAACATTTTCTTCTGAGGTACCTAACATGACAGTGTGAGCTCCATACATGAGATTGCTGAACAGTTATGCTGAAACCACCTTTTTAAAATTCTGTGCCTAATATGTGTCATTAATATAACTGCAGGCTATCACACAACACATGCTGTCACTATTGGCAAAAAAGGGCAACAGATGACAGACAGTAGTTTTCCCTCTGGAATTACTCAAACAGGAAGTCAGCTTTGTGTTGGTTTTAAATATCTTCTCTTTTGATAATCTCCTGAAAATTTTACATATTTATTATCATGAATGTTGAAACCTCTTTTCCATAAACCGACTTATGAAAATGATATAATTTGTGTATGATGGCTCTTGCATCCGGTAGAATACAAGCATTTCAATATGAATGAAAAGGGGATCTAGTTAAAAAAAATACAAAGTCAGGATGATAAAGTGTGAACGATCTTTGGGAAATATTCCTTGTGTGATCTTTTCCATGTTTAAGTAGCCATCTGGGTTTTGAAATGTGTCTATTTATTTTGGCAAATAATCAAAAGATTCACATACTTTCAATACACCGTATTGTTACCCATTATGTTTGATTCATTTTGTTTGAAGGCCTCCAACCATTAAAGTGATGTCATCCAACTTCTAACTACTTATGCTTCAGCATTATTAGAGCCAGTTGGAACTCTGTTTAAATATTTAACTAGCCCCTGGGAAATGTTAATCTTTTACATCTTTAATCCTTCTCTGCCTACAATTACCTGGCACATCCAGAAAGACTCCAACACAAAACTATTTAACCTTTGTAGCCGGCCTTGATCAAGTCACACTCTGTGATGGAGTAATTTTTCAAAACCACCTAATAGCATTACTGAGTCATAATGATACATCAAATATGTTGAATAGATCTGTCTTATGATCTTACCTCTAGCCTGTGCTATCTGCAAAACTTTTGTTTACATAAGAATGTAAATAACACTTTTTAATGGCACCCTTGTATTGTCAATACTGTTAATTACATACCACTAGATATGCATATACAACAAAGAGCTCTATATTTTACAGCTGGGTTTTTAAACAAATAATGTTTCTGCTAATTTGAAGAGCTTGATCACAGTAGCTTTAAAATACCATATTTTAGAATACAGTGGTAGTGTATTTTACCCACCTGGGCGTTACACTGATGTCTAGATTTCTGTACCAAAAGCGTTACAGGTTTTCATAAAAAAAATTTTTTAAATTGTAGACCTGTAACTTACAGAAATATGTCCAAATAGGGGTCTAGTAGATTTAATGAATATAAAAAACACACAATCATGTAAAAAAAAAAAAAAATTACTTTTAATAAAATTAAAGGAAAAACACAAAATTCAGCTTAAACAAGAATACATAAATAAATTCCGGCGGAACACAAGATGCCGGCCGGCATCTTACCGGTCCCACTGGTATAGGAGACGGCACCCGACGCTGGAGAGGGAGATCGACGCTGGAGGATGACGCTGAAACGCGGACCCGACGCTGGATGAGCACAGCGGGACCAGGTAAGTGAGATTTTAATATAGTGAGAAAAGTACGGGCTTATCGATAATTGCATTTTTTTTTTGCACGGAAAAGTACGGGCTTAACGGTTGGGAGGTTAAACATTAACATTATACAAAAAATATATGCACTTTGAATTAATGTGTACCCATTATTAAAATCACTATTACATTAGCATCTGTATGTTATCACTTTTAAATTAAGCTAATAAGTGCTATTTCTTGCCATGAAAAAAATACTTATGCCCCAGCACCCAGCCTATGCCGTCTAGACTGCATGGTATCTGTGTACAAGAGTTTGTGTACAAAAGGACTCCCCTCATGTACATAGATAATTACCAACAACACACAAAAGAGCTATCTGCACACATGAGATGATTCTTGCTGATATGAGGGTTTTAAAAAAATCTTTAAAACAAATGCTACAGCACCTAGTTATTGGCTGCACAGTCCAGCCAATACCCACCTGTCATGATACCTGCCTACCAGTCCACATAATGCATCTTTCTGTGATAGTGTGATAACAATACTGTACTGATATTTACCTCAGGGCAGAGTTATTTTTTTAGCCGTGAAGGAGGATGAAAACATTTGCAGATGTGATTACCAGAGTTGTTGCTGCTATTTCACAACATTCTGGCCTATACTGTAAGTCAGTACCTGGTCATATCTAGTCCTTACCACAGAAAAATCAGGCAGGAAATATAGTCAGAGTGAAGTAAACTTTTATTAGTATACGAGGGGGTGCTGAGAAGTTCCTGGCTTTGCCCCTTCCAGATGAAATAGAAAAATGAGTGTGGGGGCATATGACAGCCTAATATCTTAGTATGTCTCGGTGCAAATATCAGGACTTTGCAATTCTTAAAACTGTTTTTTTCTTTTAGTGAGAAGCGATGGCAGCGGCACAAGTAAGTTTCACAACGTTGGAGTTACGGGTCGTCGTGAAGTTTTTGTTTCTCCAGGGAAAGTCAGCAAAGGACAATCACACTGAGATGTCGCACACACTGGGGGCGAAGTGACCTTCCTACAGCACTGTCAAAACCTGGATATCTCATTTCAAGACTGGGCATTTCACCGTTGAAGATGAGCCCCGCAGTGGGCGCTCCCCAACATCAACTGACCCGGCAACCTGCGATGCTGCCCATGAGCTGATTATTGAGGACCGACGAATATCTGCAAAAAAGATAGCCCAGATACTTAACATCTAACAGGAGCGTGTTGGGTTTGTTATCACCACTATCCCAGACATGTGCAAGCTTTCAGCGAAGTGAGTGCCAAAATGTTTGAACAGTGATCAGAAGAAGGAACGAGTTGAAGCATTCAAAGCCGTTTTGGCCCATTTTGAAGCTGCACAGGACTTTTTGGCTAGGTTAGTGACTGAGGATGAAACCTGGCTCCACATCTATGTTCCTGAAAACAAAGAACAGTCAAAGGAATAGCGCCTACTCACCTGACCTGGCCGCTTCGGACTATTATCTGTTCCCAAAGAAACACCTGAAGGGGCAACGTTTTAAGGACATTTCTAACATCAAAGATGCTGCTGAGAGCTGGTTTGCGGCCCAACCAAAAGACCGTTATTTGAACGGTCTGAAAAGTGGCAACTACGCTGTACCAAGTGAATCCGTCTCAGGGGGGAATATGTTGAATAAATGTGTAATTTCATAACTCTGGCTCTCTACTTTTTGTGCAAAGCCAGGAACTTCCCAGCAACCCCTTGTAATATATCAGAATCAATAGGCCTGATTTGCCAATTGACTAGAGCATGTACACCTAGAAATGTAAGGTGTACTTAAAGCTAAATCTGGAAGACAAGTTTTTTGTGTTCCAGCACTGGGTGCTGGATCATTCCTCTTCTTGGGAAGTACTTCCGGAGTTCTTGTACTTCCGGAAGATCTTGGGCCATCTTGATTGGCCTTGCTGGAACTACATGATCATACATCATCCAGGCACAGGCAAGGGAAGGTTTCCCTGGCAACTAAAGCTGATGCTGCATATGCGATCAGGCAGGTAAGTCGCATTTATGCAAAAGGGACATTGGCTGTCCCTTTCAGCAATAATGACCTGCCTGATCCTACAAACTTAAAATTGATACTGTGTAGGATTAGACAGGGCAGAGCTGAATCAGTTAAAGATGACTGCTGGACTCACAGAAAGTTATGATGATGTCAGGGCACTTACCCTAACACACAAGTTAGCATTTCAGTGTCTCAAAAATAAATGAAGTAGTATGAGAGTAAAGCAACTAATGTTTTCTAAAGGAGAAGTCACCATAAGCTATGGGAGACCCATTATTTCCATCAGAGTTAAGCTGCGTACACACTTGCAATTTTTGTCGTTGGAAAGGATCTTTCACGATCCTTTCCAACGACAAGGGAGTGCACGATGCATGAACGGTGCTGTACATACAGCACCGTTCTGCTCTATGGTGAGGGGAGGGGGAGAGCGACGGAGCGGCACCCTGCTGCGCGCTCTCCCCCTTCCCTTTCATTAGGATTGGTCGTCGTCCATCGTCCGTGGATCCGGCAGGTCGGTCGTTCGGACGATGAACGACACCGACTGTACACACGGCAGATTTTCGCCCGATATTTGGCCGATGCCGATTATCGGGCGATAAAAAATCTGCCGTGTGTACGTAGCTTTACTCTACTAAAGATCTGATAAGCTTTATCATTTCTATTGACCTCCACTGTGCTTTGTTAATGGTATAGAAAAAGACATATGTACCACAAGACTTGCACTGGCAGACTGGTCTACTAATACAAGAACATGATGACTTTCAGTGGAATATTGACTAATATGTGAAGGTAAGCAAGTTTGATGGAAAGAAAATTGTGACATAGTTTTTGACTTACCTTTAATACAAAGCTGATACACACTAGTGAATTTATTCTTAAAGATCAAGATTATTGTTCTATGTTATATATATATATATATATTTTTTTTTTTTTTGCTACAATTAATAGCTGGTGTTAATAGTGAGTAGGATTATTATGACAGGATCGCCTTTCTGTCTCAAATACTATTTCTTCTGTAAACCCAGGTTACAGTGTAATTTAACCCCCCAAGTTTTGGGCCCCCAGATGGGTTTAGCCATAGTGTATACACAGCATATTTACACATTTTGGCACTTACCTGCCAAAAGAGACTCCTCTGTGACCCACTTTGGTACACTCATTTTCACCCAGTGTTTATAAGTGTCCATAGTCTTTGTCCATCCTTATTGGCAGGGTCTGGATGATGTAACTTCTATGCATGCACATGGGAGATACATAATTCCAGAACACATATGTGCCAAGACTGTACACTGAACTGGGCATGTGCGTGTGCATAGCTCAATGCACTTATTCAGAAAAACAAGCTGATGGACAAGCTGGGGCATCAAAGTTTACTTTTCGTTTACTTCATCTCTAAAGTCCAATTCCACCCAAAACTATTATTTTAACCTATAAACTATTATTATTACCCATTGTTATTGAAGATACATCAGGATAGTTAACTCCATTGTTCATTTAAATTTAGTCTGTAATATTTAATGTTGATTGCTGTCAGGACAAGAAGTGATGGGAATTTCAACAACAACAAAAACAAAACTCAAATTTTAGTAGGATTGGGAGCTTTTATGTTTTTATGGATCTCTGGTTCTTCACAACGTTTTCTTTAAAGATGACATATAAAGATATAGGGTCGCAGACAAAACTCACAGACAAAGCAATATTAATATATAATTAAGTGAGAGAAAACCAGTCTTTCTTGGTTTAATAAGTCATACTAATAAAAGGCGTGTAAAAAGTCATAAAAGACATTTAGCTAGAGGTATTACAGAAAGTGCCTGTGGATATGTGACTAATATTCAAGTAATGACATAACATGTTACATAACAGATAAACCAAGGCCTCTATTCTCAATAAAGCTGAATGTGCATTTTTTTACGGTTATCGCCAGAAATCTACAGACAGTCACTCATATGTAATTAGTGCAAATTTTTATAGTAGGAGCTGTACCTGTAATCTGAAACTGACAGCAGAAAAACATAAAACAGGAAAGAGATCAGGACAAGAAGTAAAAAATATGTATTTGGAATAGCATTGGAATGTTAAGATAATAAATGTCTGTTATTGTTAGAAGCATTGAAAAGCAGAATATGTATTTTATAGCACAGAAAGCATTTTTGCTTAAATACAGGAAAAAATATTAAAAGCACTGTAAATTTCTGGGAGGTGTAAACTTCAAGAAAATGTAAAAAATACATTAGTGGTTTAGCACCCACATTTACCAAATTTTACACCTTTACCCAAAACACTAATCTGTCAATATCAATTTATTGTACAAATTTGAAAACAGAATAAAAATTCTAAATAGCAACCAATAGCTGCCAATAAACCATTGACCGATGTGTGAAAGCTGGTCCACGTTTGCAGTGGATGAGATTAAGGTGGACCTATATTCTCACTGCTTGAGCTGAGTATAGAAGAGCCCCACTGTCCTCTCTCCTTGTCTTTGTTCACTTAGTTAGGTTTTTTGTAATTTTGTCAAGTGAGTCAAGAGAAAGAGAAATGAAGCTATGCCAGTAATGAAGATGATGGGAGAGAAGAAAACGTTAGAAGACTTTATTAACATACAGGATGTCACTGGACTACACTAAAATGTTAGATATGAATTTTATGGATGTTTTATCCAAATATTTCTCTTTGTGCTTTTTTTCCTCTCATTTAGATGTCTCCACACAGAGCCTATGGTCACCAGTTAACTCTGTAGTCCACTGGTGGTCTAAACTTGGTTATATTAAATGCAAGTTTATAAAGCTTATATCCCAAATTTCAAAACATGCTTGCAATATAAACCTTTTTTTATGCGGTTACACTAATAAATTTATGGAAAAGCGAATATTTCTACAAGTTCCCAAATAGTTACAGTACTTTTTCTAAATAAACACACAAACACATTATTTGTATAAATTGTTTTACAGTTTACAATACAAATGTACAGCAAGGATGATAGGGCCCTCTAGATGTTTTTGCCCTGCACCCTACTCTATTCTGGACTTTATTAGTTAGTTAGCTGGGTAATAGCCTATGAGCTTATGTTTTATCTGAGAACTAATAAAATCCAGCTTATTTTTCTTAGCTATATTTAATGGTTGGTGGACCATCCAATGGTAGTTTTCTTGATTTTGATTGAAACTGAATATCTAGACATTGGTATGCAGCTGGTGAAAGCTTGAGCCTAAAATATTTCTTCTCCATATGAGGACAGGACTAGACTGTCTATTTCCTCCTAGCTATGATGTTCCTACACAGGAAGCTTAGCATGGAAACACCTGATGACAGCTCAACAGCTGAATCCATATTACTCAGGGTACAGTTGTAAGAAGCCTAGGTGTCCAGTGAGACTATTACTTCCTCTCTTGTCTGTCATCCATTTCATCACTGTCAACTGAGAACTGTGTTGCCTGTATTTTATTGTATGATCCTTTGTAATATACATATATATATATATATATATATATATATATATATATATAAATTCTTGTTTAAAAATTCTAGTTTTATTGAAATATATGGTAGACAGTGTTCATTATGATCCAATTTTTTTTCAGACTGTAACATGCATACTTTTACTTAATTTTGATGCAATTATGTTATTTGGTTTAAGTTATACATGCCATACTGTTCCTATTTTGTCTCTTTTGGCTGCTGGTACACAAGCTGTTAAAGCATTTTGTTATATTTGTGTGATATCATTAAAAAAAAAATTGCAGATTTTGAAAATAAAATCCTCAAAACTGATAACTTCTGTTGTCTGACAGTTGTTATCAATTGCTTTTGGGATTAGATAAACTTGAAAGTAAACCTGTCTTATCCAACCGTACTTAAATTTAAATGAATAAAGCAAGCACTATTGTTTCTGTTTAAACCTCTCTTCCTTTCCTAAAATACTAGCACAGGGTCCAGGGGATCCTGTAGTCTTTATGCAAAAGATAACCTCTTATTCATTAATTAGTCCTGTGCAAGTTAGGAGGGAACTGTAAGGAGGAGAATTTGGGTGTTTTAGGGAGTTCTCTTCTCATCACTTTCCCAGTATATAGAAAGAGGCAGGATTTGCCTTATGTGGTTTGTGCACACACTACAATGATTGTGATCATTTAGTGTGAAAATTTAGCATGCAGATGGGCAATTTTTCATATCCTCCCAGTATGTTATGCACTGAGCACTTATTTATTAATTTTTTTATGTATTGTAACTGTCACTGGTGTGTGTTGTGAGTCACTTTTTGATGGAGGTGCTGTTCCCCCATGGGTTGGCCCTAAAGTCTGGAGGGTGCGCTAGCCTTATGGTCCAGCGTTCCCCCTTATTAAGAATCTCTTAGTATCCGGTGGGCAGGCTTCAGTTAGCCAGCAGAGAACAGTTCCTGTCTGGTTCTGGCTAGGCAGGCATAGTTTGGTCTACCTGCCTTTGGCTAGGTGGGCTTAGTACCTAGCCCCCATCAGATGCATTATGCCCGGGGTAGTTGCATTATGCCCGGGGAACCTGGGTGGCCCATAGCACCCTAGTGCACAATTTTTGTGTTGTGCTTTAGCACATTCACTTTTTTCACAGGGCTTGTTCAAAAAAGGGATTTAAAAAAATAAAAATTTAACACAGCTGTGCTGTCTCCTGATGCCATTCACCATTCCATCTTGGTGGACAAACAAATGACTGAGCTGAAACAATTGCTGTACTTTCCTATAGAGGAGAGCACAGTGGGGTGCCGCTTGCTTGTGCTCCCCACTCTCCTCCCCTTTAAACAGCACAGCCCGCATTCATTCACATGTCACTGAAAATGATCAGTCAAGATTTTATAACTATAATATAATATATAATATAATAGGGACTTATTTATTAAAGCTCTTGAACACTGGGGAAGAGAGACTATCATGGTGGAATCTGGGTGATCCAGCAAACCTGGAACAAATCTGGTTCAGGATTAAAAACATTTACCACATGATAGCAAAAAATTCTATCTTCTCCAGTCTTGGAGAGCTTTATTAAATCAGGTTATATTGTGTGTATATAGCATTAGGTTGTGCATATCAAGACTTTAACAACCAAATATCAATGGCATAGACTTTCAAAAATGTAAAAGTATCAAAGCCAGTACTTACTGTGTCAGTCAGACCAGACAAAATGCTGCACAGCATAACAGTCCAAGCAGTACACACAGACAGCCAAAAACAATAGTGCCCACCTCTTTACCCAATAACTGGACTGGCTGCAACCATAACTAGACAAGCAAGTCTGAATAATCATGAAGCACAGTAATATCTATTAGTATCCTAAAGCTACGTACACACGTCCAACGGTTCTCGCCTGGTAATCGGCTTAGGGCTGATATCGGGCGAGAATCTGGCGTTTGTACAGCACCAGTCGTCCATCGTCCGAACGACCATCCTGGCCGATCCCCGGATGACTATTGATCCTAATGCAAGGGAACAGGGAGAGCACACAGCAGGGTGCTGCTCCGTCGTTTTCCCCTTCCTTTCTCCATAGAGCAGAACGGTGTTGTATGTACAGCACTCGTTCATGGATTGTGCAGTGCTAGTCATTGGAAAGGATTGTGAAAGGTCCTTTCCAACGACTTATTTTGCACGTGTGTATGCGGCTTAACACTGTAAAGTGAGAAGGCTAAATATTGGTACACTTTACAGTCTGCAGAGTCTGCAGTTGTGATCCTGGTATTTTGTATTTTTCATATTTTACTGTGAAACATTTACACTTTTATACACCACAAATTCTGCTGTTGTCATCCTAAGATCATGCAAAGATCATAGTAAATTTCCCTCTATTTGATGATTTTAAAAATGAACAGATGTTGAAGTAAGCTGGTGTAACATTCCTTTATAATTAAAATCATAATCCAGCCCTCAACACAGTATCAATTGCAAAAACTTGCCTTCACGTCCAAGCCCATGCATTTCACCAAACTTTGTATATTTCTGCAAAAATTTGCTGCTGTCACAAAAGAGTTTGTAAAAAGTGAAATTGACAATTTTGCTCATTACAAGCAATGAACAGATAATTCCTATTATCCAAAAAGAGGTGAGAAATATAACGTTGACCACTAAGAATACATTTGTTATATTTATTACCATGGAAAACATATAATTTGTTTAATTAAAAATGGGTTTTACTCTACAATTTGCAACATTGGTTTCTATAAATCTTTTTGCTAAGCCTGTTTAAAAAATGTCTCAAACAATATTCTCTTTGTATTACATTTCCCAAAGTGAAAGTCATCTTGTCTGACTGTTTCCTGCTAGTATATTCTTTGAAAATCAATTGTCTCTTTGTAAAGTTGTAGAATCAAGCATGCATCATAGATGCAATCTTTGAATAAATCCAATGTGGTTTAAACAAAAGAAGACTTGAGTTACTTTTTTTTGGGGTGGAGAAAAGGAAATGGAGTTGAAAGAAATCTCAGCTGTAACATTAAACATTTTAGTAATTGATGTAAATTAAATTCAACAGTAATAGAGCGCAGAACATTCAATATATAGTATATTATTTGGATCACGTAGAACATGAATTGAAGTACGACACACTCTGTGTTTACTTTTCTATTTATTATTTTACTTGTTTTTGTAGAATATTTGCTACACTGATCATTACAGTTGACTTAATTGGTTTAAAATAAATAGGAATGCATTCATATATGTGATAAAAACTGAAATTATATTTTATATATTAATGTTTTTAAACAAATAGAAACTACAAAAAATGCTTCTTCACTTCCATTACAAGGTGGACTGATGTGACTAATAGTTTAATAAAGGAAAATATGATTGTTTTTGAATAACACCACAGGAAGAAGCACAGCCAAGGGAGAAAAGCTGCCTCAGGTAGATTAGGTAGGTGTGTTATACTATGATGTGTTTATTGTGGGTGTGTTAGTGTATGAATTGTTTGTGAATGTGTGTTTAGAGTATCTTGTTAGTATGACTCTAGAAAGTTATTTAGAGATGCAGCAGTTTGAGTTCATGGCTGCAGCAGCTCCATCAATCACTGCTCTTCTCTGAGTCTATTCCCTTTTCTTGAGCAGGGGGTTTCTATCCTAAATTTTGCTGCAGGGCAGTGGGGTTACAGTGACACCCCTGTCAACCCATCTCTTGCCAGTAATGTAAGGGTAAGGTTCTGTAGTCCTCAGACAACAATTAGTAACAACATAGACAGAGTGCCCAGGAAGTGAACAATGCACAAAGATTCCAGAAATAGCAAGAAGTATATTTAACAGACACAAAGGGGCCTAGGGGGAAATATATCATTAGGGTTTACACACTTGTGCAGTATTTTTTTGAAGTTTGCAGTTAGAAACTACAACTTGCAAAAAATGAATTCAGAGATGTATCTAGTAAGGGCCTGCACAACACAATACTACTAAAAGGACTAAAATCCAATTAGAAAGTGGGGAAGAAACTGTGTGACTTTATTGGACAGCCTCTCACACTTATACCATTGAAAAAAAATACAGTTCTTAGCTCTAGGGTTACA
Source organism: Pyxicephalus adspersus (assembly GCF_032062135.1). NCBI lineage: Eukaryota > Metazoa > Chordata > Amphibia > Anura > Pyxicephalidae > Pyxicephalus > Pyxicephalus adspersus. The sequence goes on along the minus strand of NC_092862.1, from coordinate 73,874,464 downwards.
TCTAGTCTTACATGGTAAAGGACTGTCACCCCGTGTCCCATACCCCAATTTCTCCTTCTTTAATCTCAAAATGTGTATGTGCATCAGCGTTTTTCCTCTTTTATGCACATATGTATATGTTCTGCATAAATATATATAAAAAAGGAGAGAAAAGAAGGGATGGAAATAGCAGAGATAATAGAGTGCTGGGAATCGCTAATTCTTTGTGGTAAACAGCTCACAGGAAAAACAGGCTTTCTACAGCAAGTGACAGGTGGGAAAAAGCTACCAAGGACTTCAAATTTTAAGAATTTTATAATGCCTATACAATAAGATACTTCTTATTCATCCCTTTCATCTACGTGCTCTCTGCTTTGTATTTTAATCTTCCTATAAATGTTACTAAACAGTGCAGTAGTAGGACAAAGACACTACAAGTTGTATATTGCAAAAACCTTTAGCTTTTAATGAAACAGAAACTCGGCTACAAATTTATTGTGTTACAGGTTCACCTTCTTTCTACTTTTCTCTCGTTCTGCAGGTATAGTTGATTCCTAAAGGGGAACTAAACTAAAAACAAAAAAATTACACTTACCTTTTATCACACAGGTCTCTCAATGGCACTGGTCCTTCTGACGATCTGATTCCGTATTTTCCTGGGATTCCTCTTCATCCCGGCACCAAGGAAGCGCCAGGTGCCATCATCTTCGGTCTTCTCTTCTGGTCTTCTTTCTTCATCACCCGATCTCACACTGCACAGGTGCAAAATCGGGTGATGTAGCCACTGTGAAGGGCCTGTCTCAATTACAGGCACAAGGCAGTGATATCTGCATTACAACCTCACCATCAATCTAATAAGCCCCAAAAACACTGTTTTTTTTTGTGTAGATTCCTTGAGGCTGGGGAAGTGACAATGACGCTTTACATGGCTAGGGTATGTGTTTCTTCTACAATATAAGAAAATTGCGAATTCTTCCTCATTCTAACAGGTCTCACATTCATTTCCAATGACAATTTCCATCTCCTGATTTAAGTATATTGTTTAAAAGAAAAGGAGCACACTTGTTTAATCACACCTATGAGCAAAGCAGATGAAAAACTCCTAAAGATCCCTTAAACATACAGTATATACAAAAACAAGTATAAAGTATACATAAAAAAACTGATTTTTATAATATATATATATA